>NW_013801161.1:0-548 GCF_000517525.1 Limulus polyphemus | reverse complement strand
TACTGTTTGTGGTAATGTAGAAAGAAGTTTATATGATCATACTTTTTGTGGTAATATGGGAGAAGTTGTATGATCATACTGTTGTGATAATGTAGGGAGAAGTTTGTATGGTCATACTGTTTGTGGTAATATAGGGTGAGGTTTGTGTGATCATATTGTTTGTGGTAATGTAGGTAGAAGTTTGTATGACCATACTGTTGCTGGTAATGTAGGGAGAAGTTTGTATGATCATGCTCTTTGTGTTAATCTAGGGAAACGTTTGTATGATCATACTGTTTGTGGTAATATAGGGAGAAGCTTATATGGTCATACTGTTTGTGGAAATATGGGAATAAGTTTGTATGATCATACTGTTTTTGTTAATGTAGGGAGAAGTTTGTATGATCATACTGTTTGTGGTAATATAGGGAGAAGTTTTTATGATTATACTGTTTTTTTAATGTAAAGAGAAGTTTGTATGATCATACTGTTTGTGGTAATGGAGGTAGAAGTTTGTATGACCATACTGTTGATGGTAATGTAGGGAGAAGTTTGTATGATCATGCTCT
>NW_013801160.1:0-549 GCF_000517525.1 Limulus polyphemus | reverse complement strand
AGAAAAAGGAAATTTAAACCCTTGGAACATCAGAAGAAGGAAATTTAAACCCTTGGAACATCAGAAGAAGGAAATGTAAACCCTTCGAACATCAGAAGAAGGAAATTTAAACCTTTGGAACATCAGAAGAAGGAAATTTAAACCCTTGGGACATCAGAAGAAGAAAATTTAAACCCTTGGAACATCAGAAGAAGGAAATTTAAACCCTTGGGACATCAGAAGAAGGAAATTTAAACCCTTGGAACATCAGTAGAAGGAAATTTAAACCCTTGGGACATCAGAAAAAGGAAATTTAAACCCTTGGAACATCAGAAGAAGGAAATTAAAATTCTTATAACATAGAAAGAACTTAAAAAGTAAACTTAAACCCTTGGAACATAAGATGAAGAAAATTTAAACCCTTGGAACATCAGTAGAAGAAAATTTAAACCTATGGAACATAAAAAACTTAAACCCATGGAATATAAAAAAGAAACAAACTCAAGTCCATGAAACATCGAAAGATGGAAACTTAAACCCATGGAATATAAAAAAGAAACAAACTCAAGT
>NW_013801159.1:0-549 GCF_000517525.1 Limulus polyphemus | reverse complement strand
AAACACCTAGGTGTAACTATAGTTACCGAATTTATAACCATCATACCCATCTTTATCCTTACTGGGTACAACTACTCCATGAACACCTAGGTGTAACTATAGTTACCGAATTTATAACCACCATTCTCATCTTTAGCGATTTTTGGTACAAGAACTCCACGAACACCTAGGTGTAACTCTAGTTACAGAATTTATAACCACCATACTCATCTTTGGCCTTACTTGGTACAACTACTCCATTAACACTTAGGTGTAACTCTAGTTACCGAATTTATGACCACCATACTCATCTATAGCCTTACTTGGTACAACTACTCCATGAAAACCTAGGTGCAACTATAGTTACCGAACTTATAACAACCATAGTCATCTTTAGCGTTGTTTGGTACAACAACTCCACGAATACCTAGGTGTAACTCCTGTTACCGAATTTATAGCCACCATACTCATCTTTAGCCTTACTTGGCACAACTACTCCATGAACACCTAGGTGTAACTATAGTTACCGAATTTATAACCACCATACTCATCTTTAGCGTTATTTGGTAC
>NW_013801158.1:0-549 GCF_000517525.1 Limulus polyphemus | reverse complement strand
AAATATGACTATAATTTTATACAGTAAAGTAAGTATACAGCGGTAAGTCAACGGACTTACAATGCTAAAATCCGGTGTTCGATTCCCCGAGGTGGACACAGCAGATAGCACAATGTGGCTTTGCCATAAATTTGCAAAAAATTGTAAATCACCAAACTATTACCGGAGATTAAAATATAACCCTAAACGTGGCGAAGTATAAAGCCTTTTAGTTTTAGGCTAGAAAGCGTACTGAAACATTATAGTATGGACACTAATATGGCAATAACAATGATAAGGCACTGCACTCTTAATTAATAAGCTAAGTACTTATACAGAGACACTACCCCCCCCTCCCCCTCCCCCCCCCAGTAGCACAGCGGTATGAGACATCAAACAGGCAGAGACACTGACATCACAGCACGGGATCACTGGAGATTAACAAACAAACAAACACAGACACTAACATCATAGAATGGGATCACTTGAGATTAACAAACAAACAGACAGAGACACTAACATCATAGAACGGGATCACTGGAGATTAAGAAACAAACGGACAGAGACACT
>NW_013801157.1:0-549 GCF_000517525.1 Limulus polyphemus | reverse complement strand
GTCATTTGTTCTGTTGTTCATTTCGTTCCAACTGAAATGTCCTGGACCGTGATAATGCCAAAGCCTTACCTCGCCGACCATATTTTATTCGGTTTGTTTTTGAATTTCGCGCAAAGCTACACGAGGGCTATCTGCGCTAGCCGTCCCTAATTTAGCAGTGTAAGACTAGAGGGAAGGCAGCTAGTCATCACCACCCACCGCCAACTATTGGGCTACTCTTTTACCAACGAATAGTGGGATGGACCGTAACATTATAACACTCCCACGGCTGAAAGAGCGAGCATGTTTGGTGTGACGGGGATTTTATTCGGAATGTCACGTCTGAGAGACGATCCACTATGTCATATGGGCCTTCCCATGGAGAAAACAATTTAGAAGATTTCCTTTTGGTCTTCCAGGGATTATGCAACCATACCTTGCCTCCTGGTAGAAAGCTGACTTCAGTAAAACTCTTATTGTTTTCAAGTTTGAACGCACTTGATGGTGAATATCATCTATCCTTTCATATAACACTTTCACGAACTCAGACACATTTTCAGGCAACATTTC
>NW_013801156.1:0-550 GCF_000517525.1 Limulus polyphemus | reverse complement strand
AAAGGTCAGTTTTATGTTATTTGATACAGTAACATGAGTGCACATGAGCTGCATGATTGTAACTGTTGTATTGTTAGCTAGGCATGGGTGAAAAGTCAATATAATAAATATAAATAAATGTTATGAGATTTAAGCTATTTAGTATAAATATTTATGTTTTTGTGTTGTAATTTGTGTTCATTCTAGAATGAAAGAGGCATAATTTATATTTATTTCCTAATTTTTTATGATGGTTGCAAGATTGGTCAAATCTACTGAACCCGTACAGAGATTAATTACTGAAAATAAGAGATAAAATATGAAGTTTTTTCTTAAGATACATTTGATAACTATTTGGACATTATAAAGATTTCACATGTGAAAGTTCAAAATGTTTTGATGCATAAAAGTATTTTTTAATCTTAAAATGAAAATAACTTTGTATGATAGACAGGCAACATGTGAAAAGAAAAAAAGACACGAGAAAACATTTCTTTACAAATGTTAAGACTTAATAAAAAAAATCTATATTTTTCGTCTGAAAGCATTGTAATGTTTATTAATAATCTGT
>NW_013801155.1:0-548 GCF_000517525.1 Limulus polyphemus | reverse complement strand
TAGACTGTTATTAGTGCTTATAGCGATAGCCGACACTGTTATTGGTGCTTATAGCGATACGCCGACACTGTTATTAGTGCTTATAGACTGTTATTAGTGCTTATAGCGATACACCGAAACTGTTATTAGTGCTTATAGCGATACTCCGAGACTGTTTATATACTCTTTCATATAGATAATCTAGAAGTTTAAAAAAGGAAAGCTAAGACTAACTGTTCCTCAAAAAGAACCTTAAGGACTTGCAACCTGATGTTGTACTTAAGGACTTGCAACCTGATGTTGTACTTAAGGACTTGCAACCTGATGTTGTACTTAAGGACTGGCAACCTGATGTTGTACTTAAGGACTTGCAACCTGATGTTGCACTTAAGGACTTGCAACCTGATGTTGTACTTAAGGACTGGCAACCTGATGTTGCACTTAAGAACTGGCAACCTGATGTTGCACTTAAGGACTTGCAACCTGATGTTGTACTTAAGGACTGCAACCTGATGTTGTACGTAAGGACTGGCAACCTGATGTTGCACTTAAATTTACAAATTCATTTT
>NW_013801154.1:0-661 GCF_000517525.1 Limulus polyphemus | reverse complement strand
GGTGGTATGTCACTCAGTTATTACTATACACGTGTACCTGGTGGTGGTGTGTCACTCAGTTATTACTATACACGTGTACCTGGTGGTGGTGTGTCACTCAGTTATTACTATTCGAAAAATGTTGAATATATCTTTACTCTAACAGCTTTGTTACCCGGTATTTTCGTATCCGGAAAGCTCGTGTAACCGGAAATTTCTATATCTCCAGATACATATCCACTTTGCTGTATAGTGGCATTGCTGTGGTTTTGTTTAAGTTCTTTCCCCGCCGGCAAGTTCAGTTGTTCCCTCCGCTACTGAAGATCACGGAAGTTGTGTTTTAACGGAGGTTGTGTTTTAACGTGTGTTTGTTTGTCAGCAAGATTTTTCGAAAACGGCTGAATGGATTTAGTCCAAATTTGGTATACATTTGGACTATAACCAAACTTATAAGTGGTTAGTTTTTTGAGGGTCAAGGTCATAGCAAGGTTACGAAAATCTAAATATTCCCTATCTGTTAGCATGGAGACCGATTTTTCGCTCTTTTCCCCATCTGTTAACATGAGGACCGATTTTTCACTCTATTCCCCATCTGTTAACATGGAGACCGATTTTTCGCTCTTTTCTCTATCTGTGAACATGTGGACCGATTTTTCACTTTATTCTCTATGTAGTAACATGT
>NW_013801153.1:0-548 GCF_000517525.1 Limulus polyphemus | reverse complement strand
TTAATGAAAGTGTTCCAAAACACGACATTAATTTCTTGACGACCTAATGTATGAGACAACGCAAATTCTCTAGCCCCAAAGGACTCATTCATTATTAAAATGTTATTGGTTAATCTCATTTTACTGACAATGATTAACATGCTCTTGGAAAATCATTTTAATACGAATTGATTAGTTTTCAGTGTATACGAATTTAAAGTACATAATATTTCTCAAGAATTGGAAAAATTACTTTTGTCACATGCATACTTATACATCTAGACTTACGATGTAAAAAATGAAGTAAAATATTAAGTTTACTGACCAAATTAGAATAGAAAGTGTAAAAAGTATAAAATAACTCCCATTAAAGTAAAATTATCTGGTAATTCAATAAGTAAATATAAAAATCAGATATACGTTTTGAAATACAGAGACACACACAAAATAACTCACGTTAAAGCAATATTATCTGGTAATTCAGCAAGTAAATATAAAAATCAGATATACGTTTTGAAATACAGAGACAAACACAAAATAACTCACGTTAAAGTAAAATTATCTGGTAA
>NW_013801152.1:0-715 GCF_000517525.1 Limulus polyphemus | reverse complement strand
AGAAACAAAAATCCTTCCCTATCCAACCTTAAAGTGGTGAGCTCAAGTTGAAGATTCTTAATAATAGCTATTCTCTATGATCGAGTTTTCTGTGGAAGCCACTTTTATCCCGTGGAAACTAATTTTTCAGAAAATAAGCAAAAATCAATAAGTAAGTTTGTTATTTAAACACACTTCCCAAGAATATATTCTTGATCAGAGGCTTTAGCAAAAATGGAATCCTAATTGTTATTTCCATCTGCGATCGCCAAGAGAAGTAGTGCTCTCTAAGCAGGTGGTGTGGGCTGCGTTCCCTTTCACTTGTAACCAAACCCTCCCATTCAACGTTTATTTTAGAGTTTTTAGAGAAAACTATCCCCACAGGTCATTCTCGAATCTCACTGTTTTATGCCGGGTGTAGGCTCTAAATCAAAAAAAATCGATTGACAAGCAGGCTCAGCCTGACGTCACTCTTAAGCAGTCGAAAACCGACAGAATATATATCGTGCTACTCTTTCACAAACTTGTCTGACACTGCACATTTTGTCTAAAAATAAAAAATACACGGACAAGAAACTGTCTTGGGTCTGCTAATAAGAAAAGGTGACATGCATAAATTTTCGAGTTTCCTTACAAAACTTTCTTAATTTCGTTAATAGTTTGTTTATAAAATTACTTTCTTTATAAACGTTACTGTCAGAAATAGTCACAAAGATTAACTTCACAGAAGATAATT
>NW_013801151.1:0-902 GCF_000517525.1 Limulus polyphemus | reverse complement strand
TTTAATACAGACATGGCACAATAACCATCGAAATAGGCTTAAAACAAAGTGATTAATCGCATAAAAAACACACATTAAACTATACACCATTAAAAACACACAAAATAACTACCTTTGACGGATCTTAGGCCACTATTAAACACTGTGTTTGAACAACAAAGTCTTTTAACGGATCTCAGATCACTATTGTTCTTTGAGACCAGATTATTGTATATTCTGTCTTTAGAGAAACAAAACAATAGTGAAAAGTATGATAAATATGATTATCTAAATTATAATTCTCATTTAGACACTATTGTTGTTTTTTCTAGCGTAAAGCTACAGAACGAGTTATATGGCTCTGTCTACCGCAAAGGTCCAAACCCCCGGATTGTAGTGTTGTAATTCCGTAAAGCGGGTGTGTGTGTGTGTGGGAGTCGTTTAGACATAGTAGAGTGAATTATAGTAATAAAGATGATAACCTACATGTTTATGCATAGAGATAATGCATATATACATATTATTAAGTATATTTATGTGTTGGAATAGTATAGAATAGCTACAATAAACACATGCTTCAGGGCTCCTAGGACATAACAAACGTCTAAATATTTTATTGTTCTATATACATGTTTCAGGGCTCCTAGGACATAACAAACGTCTAAAAGTTTAAATAGATGATATTAATTGCTTAATAAACATTCGCTGTTTTCAGGCAGTTTATAAGTTTATACAGAGATTTAGGCTTATGCGTAATTGGTAAAAGGTATTGCTTTGTTGGAAGTCTAAATATTTTATTGTTCTATATAGACGTTTGTTATGTCCTAGGAGCCCTGAAGCTGTATATAGAACAATAAAATATTTAGACGTTTGTTATGTCCTAGGAGCCCTGAAGCTTGTATATAGAACAATAAAATATTTAG
>NW_013801150.1:0-548 GCF_000517525.1 Limulus polyphemus | reverse complement strand
GTTTTTATTTACCCTATATATATATCTATGTGAATGTTTAATCAGAAGTTTTATATACCATGTATATGTATATCGTTGAGAATGTTTAATCAGAAGTTTTATTTACCATATATATATCTATGTGAATGTTTAATCAGAAGTTTTATTTACCAGGTATATATATATCGTTCTAAATGTTTAATCAGAATTTTTATTTAACATATATATATCGTTGTGAATTTTTAATCAGAAGCTTTTATTTAATATATATATATCGTTGTGAATTTTTAATAAGAAGATTTTATTTACCATCTATATATCTATATATCAGTCTAAATGTTTAATCACAACATATAATTAAAAAATATATATATCGTTGTAAATGTTTACTCAGAAGTTTTATGTACCGTATATATATATATATATCGATGTGAATATTTAATCAGAAGTTTTTATTTACCATATATATATGTATATTGTTGTGAATGTTTAACCAGAAGATTTATTTATCATATATATGTATATAGATGTGAATGATTAATCAGAAGTTTTTATTTATCATATATATA
>NW_013801149.1:0-802 GCF_000517525.1 Limulus polyphemus | reverse complement strand
TTACTTGTTACAAAACCCCCTGTGGCTCAGCGGTACGTCTGTGGAATTATAGCAATAAAAATAAGTTTAGGTGTTTTATGCTATCAATATCATTCCTAGAGATGAACAGCCTTATTATCAACAGTTTAACTGTGTTGTAAAATACGATAATCGAGGAATCAATTTATTCAAAATAGTAATCAATATATACCTTACTTGTTACAAAACCCCCTGTGGCTCAGCGGTACGTCTGTGGAATTATAGCAATAAAAATCAGTTTTCAATATCCCTGGTGGGCACAGTGAAGATAGCCCATTGTGTAATTCTGCTTGACAACGAATAAATAAGTATTTATTGCGAACCCAAATTGTACGCAGCAAAACAGTTTCAAGGAAGTTCTAGAACATACATAGTTCTTTAGTAGTAGTAGTAGTAATTGTTACAACATTTCTTATTTCCCAGTCTGTTTCTGCCTTACCTTAAAAACTTTTCAAAACTGTCGTTGACACTTTTCTTCTGTGACCGTTGATAACTGGCTGATCAACAGCTAAGAATTCTATTATTTTATTATGCTTTTCTTGCAGTTATGAACTTATATGACGTTTGTTTGTTTGTTTTTGAATTTCGCGCAAAGCTACACGAGGGCTATCTGCGCTAGCCGTCCCTAATTTAACAGTGTAAGACTAGAGGGAAGGCAGCTAGTCATCACCACCCACCGCCAACTCTTGGGCTACTCTTTTACCAACGAATAGTGGGATTGACCGTCACATTATAACGTCCCCACGGCTGAAAGGGTGAGCATGTTTGGTGGGACTGGGGATTC
>NW_013801148.1:0-546 GCF_000517525.1 Limulus polyphemus | reverse complement strand
CATTTGTAGACTAATCATATAAGTATTGTAATTGTATGTTTGCCCTCAGAAAGACTGTTATTATTAGAATGATTATCTTCGTGTAAGTTAGGACCAGTGTTAGTGGAATACAAGCTAAAGTAAGATCAGCATAACCGTTGTTGTTAGAATGATTACCTCCGTGTAAGTTAGGACCAGTGTTCGTGGAATACAAGCTAAAGTAAGATCAGCATAACCGTTGTTGTTAGAATGATTACCTCCATGTAAGTTAGGACCAGTGTTAGTGGAATACAAGCTAAAGTAAGATCAGCATAACCGTTGTTGTTAGAATGATTACCTCCGTGTCAGTTAGGACGAGTGTTCGTGGAATACAAGCTAAAGTAAGATCAGTTTGATGTTGTTCTTAGAATGATTACCTCCGTGTAAGTTAGGACCAGTGTTCGTGGAATATAAGCTAAAGTAAGATCAGTTTGATGTTGTTTGATTTGAATGATTACCTTCGTGTAAGTTAGGACCAGTGTTCGTGGAATATAAGCTAAAGTAATGTCAAGATGACCGTTGTTGTTG
>NW_013801147.1:0-550 GCF_000517525.1 Limulus polyphemus | reverse complement strand
AGTTCAACCTCTCTTTTGCAACAATGTCTGCAGTCATTTTTGCAGGGCCTTCGGCTCCGTCCGTCGGCATTTCCATGAGATTTTCCTTCTCTATATTCAATATCATAGTTATACTGGTCTATTTTTCTGATCCAACCTACCAGTTGTCCCTCTGGGTTCTTTAATGATCCTAACCAGCATAATGCAGCATGGTCTGTCCTGATGGTAAACCTGGCGCCATAGAGATAAGGATGGAAATATGTCAGACTCTTTACTACAGCAAGGAGTTCCCTCCATGTTACACAGTAGTTCCTCTCTGGTCTACTCAGAACCCTACTGAAGTAGGCCACCACATGTTCGTTTTCGCCCACTTTCTGAGACAACACTCCTCCAATTCCGACATTACTAGCATCACAATCCAGTATGTACAGCAGTTAGTGATTTGGAAGCTTTAAAAGTGGAGCGGAGGCCAATTTTTCTTGCAATGTCTTGATATCATTCTGGCAAGAAACTGTCCATTCAAACTTCTGGCCATTTTTTGTCAAATCATGTAGTGGAACAGCTATAGTTG
>NW_013801146.1:0-546 GCF_000517525.1 Limulus polyphemus | reverse complement strand
TGAAGTCAAAGTGACTGAAGAAGTTGATGATGACGAAGTGGAACAAGGTATCGATATTAAAGCAGAGCAGGAGAAAGATCAAGATTTGAAGCCAATAACTGATTTTCTAAAAGCAAGTGTTTGCACCCTGCTTTGGAGAAGATGTCTAGTCTAAGCCCTGTGACAAAGCACTATTGGGCACAATGGGACCAATTAAAGCTTGAAGATGGTATTCTTCTCCAGAGATGGGAAACTGCAGATGAGAATGTGACGACCTGACAAACGGTTATACCGAGAAAGTTACGGTAAGTTGTGCTGCATCAGTCCCGTGATACTGTAACAGGAGGACATCTCGGAGTTAAGAAAACATTGAGTCACTTACGACACAGATTTTACTGGATAGGTATGAGACAAGATGTGGAAGAATTTTGCAGGACATGCAGTACATGTTGTGCTAAAAGGGGACCCAAGCATAAGGGACGTGCTCCAATGAAGTTATATCAAGTTGGTGCACCAATGGAAAGAGTAGCCGTCGACATTGCTGGTCCTCTGCCCCAGACTCGTGCC
>NW_013801145.1:0-549 GCF_000517525.1 Limulus polyphemus | reverse complement strand
GTACCAACTCTTCGTCTTATTTCATTAGTCTGGTAAGTAATTCTTTAATCACCACTATTTGTTAGTAAAAACTACGACAAAAAAAATTAAATGTTATCGTGAACAAAAGTACGTGTGCACTCTGAAAGAGACTTAAATAGAACTCTTGGGCCTTTTCACTGTATTCTAGGTCAAGAAGTACAAAACATAGTACGAACATTCCGACACAAATTTTCAATTCTTTCGACTGTACGAAGGATAAAATACATTTGTTAGAAATAAACGTATATTTTTCTTTATGTTTTAAGGCCAATTAGGTAATATATATGTTAAAATACCAAAATAATATCTATTAATTAACATTTATTCACCACTTAAAACTTTATAAACACTGACTATAACGTTAGTAAGAGTAGGCCTATTTGTAGTCCAATTTAAGTGTTAGACCGAATAAAGATAACGTAAGGCTCAGTTGAAATACTACTTGATAAATTTTATTTTGATTTTGGCTACAACTCAATGTCACAAAACTTCTGAATTAAACTATTTTGCTGTTATATCACCGAAGTT
>NW_013801144.1:0-567 GCF_000517525.1 Limulus polyphemus | reverse complement strand
TTGTTTCCAGTTGTTTCCCGTGGGAGAAGCTGGAAAACGTCTACTTTAAACAAAGGAAATTTTCCATCGAAGTTCATAAGCGAAGGAGGTAAACAATTCAAAATGTTGTTTATTGTTCAGTTATTTTTTGATTACATTAGGGGAATCTGACAGGGTTTGTAAGGGGGTGTTGCAAAATAAATCATACTTTTTTCCCCCGAAGTAATGACGAACTTGGTAGGACCGCGAATATCATCACTCGTGAGAAAACGTCATTTCAACGTACTCTTAGGTGTTTGACTCTTCGAATTTCGTTTTTTGCGAAAACTTTTGAATGGTGGTGCTCAATAGAACTCAGGTTCGTGTCGCACGTGCTGCCTTTGGGATGGCTCAGAAACTAGTCGTAGACATGCTCCGAGAATTCAAGTCGTCCACTGGACACATCGCAATGCCAGATTTGAAAAATCCTATTAAAGCCTCAAAAGTTTCAGAATTGTTGAACTTGAAAGAGTAGTCTCTGAAAAAGTGGTGGATTGTGGATTGAGAACTCTCCAGATTTAAATCCTGCCGAAAATATTGGAGTTTTTG
>NW_013801143.1:0-1335 GCF_000517525.1 Limulus polyphemus | reverse complement strand
ACATCTTGTGTTTTCTTATTGATAGTACAAAGTATCGTTAAATATTGTGTCATCTTATTGACCGTACACAGTATTCTTAAATCTTGTGTCTTCTTATTGACAGTACATAGTATCGTTAAATTTTTATGTCTTCTTATTGACAGTACACAGTATCGTTAAATCTTGTTTCTTCTTATTGACAGTACAAAGTATTGTTAAATCTTGCGTCTTCTTATTGACAGTACATAGTATTGTTAAATCTTGTGTCTTGTTATTGACAGTACACAGTATTGTTAAATCTTGTGTCTTCTTATTGACAGTAAACAGTATTGTTAAATTTTTATATCTTCTTCTTCACAGTACACAGTATCGTTGAATCTTGTGTTTTATTATTGTCAGTACACAGTATTGTTAAATCTTGTGTCTTCCTTTTGATAGTACACAGTATCGTTAAATCTCTTTGGCTTGTTATTGATAGCACACAGTATCGTTAAATATTGTGACTTCTTATTGACAGTACACAGTATCGTTAAATCTTTGTCTTCTTATTGATAGTACACAGTATCGTTAAATCTTGTGCCCTTTTAGTGATAGTATAAAGTATCGTTAAATCTTGTGACTTCTTATTGACAGTACACAGTATCGTTAAATCTTTGTCTTCTTATTGATAGTACAAAGTATTGTCAAATCTTGTATCTTCTTATTGACAGTACACAGTATTGTTAAATCTTGTGTCTTCTTATTGACAGTACACGGTGTTGTTAAATATTGTGTCTTCTTATTGATAGTACACAGTATCGTTGAATCTGGTGCCTTGTTAGTGATAGTATAAAGTATCGTTAAATCTCGTGTCTTCTTAATGATAGTACACACTATTTTTAAATATTGTGTCTTCTTTTTGATAGTACACAGTATAGTTAAATTTCGTTTCTTCTTATTAATAGTACACAGTATAGTTAAATTTCGTTTCTTCTTATTGATAGTACACAGTATTGTTAAATCTTGTGTCTTCTTATTTGTTAAATTTGTTCTTCTTATTGATAATACAAATTATCGTTAAATCTTGTGTCTTCTTATTGACAGTACACGGTATTGTTAAAATTTGATGTCTTCTTATTGACAGTACACAGTATCGTTAAATCTTGTGTCTTCTTATTGATAGTACAAAGTATTGTTAAATCTTGTATCTTCTAATTGACAGTACACAGTATTGTTAAATTTTGTGTTTTCTTATTGACAGTACACAGTATCTTTAAATCTCGTGTCTTCTTATTGTTAGTACACAGTATTGTAAAATCTTGTGTCTTCTTATTGATGGTACACTGTATTGTTAAATCTTTTGTCTTCTTATTGATA
>NW_013801142.1:0-548 GCF_000517525.1 Limulus polyphemus | reverse complement strand
CTTTCACCTTGTCAGGATCAGTTTGCATACCATGCTCACTTACAATGTGACCTAAGTAAAGCACCTCTTTCTGGAACAAGTGGCATTTCTTGGGATGGAGTTTGAGGTTTGCTGCTTTCAAACGCTTGAATACTTCCTAGGGCTATTCTCCATTGTAGGCCTTCCAGTACCCTTTCCATCAGCCTCTCAAATGTTGCTGGAGCATTGATAAGCCCGAATGGCATCCCACGATATTGCCAGAGACCTTGACCATTACTAAATGCAGTCTTAGGTTTATCTGCTTCAGCCATTTTCACTTGATGGAAACCCGACTTTAAGTCTAGAGTTGAAAACCACCTGGCTCCATTTACGGCATCGAGAGTATCATCAATTCTTGGCAGCGGGTGTGAGTCCTTTTCAGTTATATTGTTAAGAGCCCTGAAGTTCACACAGCAATGTTGGGTTCCATCCTTCTTCTGGACTAACACGATGGGAGCTGATCAGTGAGTATCTGATTTATCGACTATCCCTTTCTTAATTAGGCCATCCATGACCTTCTCCATCTCTTG
>NW_013801141.1:0-786 GCF_000517525.1 Limulus polyphemus | reverse complement strand
GGATAGTATAAAAAAAGTATACTGTCTACATTAACTTAGAAACAAACGAACATCATGGTGTATAGTAATAAAAAAGTATGCCGTCTACATTAACGTAGAAACAAACAAACAGCATGGTGGATAGTAATAAAAAAGTATACTGTCTACATTAACTTAGAAACAAACGAACATCATGGTGTATAGTAGAAAAAAAGTATACCGTCTACATTAACTTAGAAACAAACAAACATCATGGTGTATAGTAGAAAAAAAAGCATACCGTCTACATTGAGTCCTCTTAAAATCAATAATTAGATCGTTTGGTAACTTTCAATAACTCATTTTCTGTTGGTTTGTTTGCTTTAATCACAAAACTGTACAAAGGTCTATCTGCATGCTGTCCACTATAATCGAAACTCAAATTTTAACGCTTTAAGTCCATAAACTAAGTCCCCGCTAACCTACTGGGGGCCTCACTTTTTTAGTATTCTCAAATTTTACGAAAACGTTTAACGCGAAGCGGAATCTTACTTTGGTGAAACCGGCGTGATCATACTTAAGGCATAACTCAGTTAAGTCACTCTTCACCTATATAGAGTTTATTAACTGCTTATAATAGGTGTTTGACAACATCATATGACACAGACAGACGGTCCGCTACTGAAAATGAGTAGCCTAACATATGAACCTAGACCTTATTACTTTTTAAACTCTTTTTAAGCTAGCTTGTTGAATCGTATAAGTTATTCAGTTGAACCTACAATTTAAGCATAGCTTGTAAATGTAAAGATTTGTGTTTTTTTTTAT
>NW_013801140.1:0-2021 GCF_000517525.1 Limulus polyphemus | reverse complement strand
TAACGAAAAAGGAACTACAGTTAATTCAGAGTATAGATATAGAGATAGATACTAAAGAATTAAAAGATATATTAAAGAACACTAAACATTTACCTATTAGAAAATCAGGGTTAAGTCTTAAGGATTTTCAACAGCATGTAGAACAATTACGTGCTACAGCTGGAAAACAGAAGTTAGATAAATGGAGATTATCTAACTCGGTGATGATAACCTTATGCTTAGTAGTAATACTAGTAAGCATAACGTTTTATATCAAAATAGATAAATTGGCTTTAATAAAGTTAATGGCATTAGATGGGCTATGCAAAACTAGAAAGAAGAAAAGAACAAAAACAGGCAATAATGAAATGTCTGATTATTCAGAAGCTACTGAAATAGTAGAACTGAATGAGTAGGTCCCATCTAATTAGGATGTAGCTTGATTATTTAGACGATTACAAAATTATCTAGATATAACCAATAGGCGAGGTTAGTTGATTTCTAAAAATGATATTGGTCAAAATTATAGGCAAAATTATTAGGCATAGAAAGTTCGTGAAAATACGAAAATAAACAATAACCAAAAATAAGAAAACTTCGAGAAAGGACAGAAATAATAGACAGTTAGTTAACGAATCCAGAAATAAAACTGAATGCAAGGACTGGAACTTCTATCAACAAATGTCAAGTATTAAGAGTGTGTTAGTGAATTGAAGTGTTTTGAATAGAGTGATTGAAGTGATTCGAATAACAAGTGCAAACGAGTAGCCAGAAGGACAAGTGTGTAACTATGATGAACGAAAAAACGAGTGAAGTGACTGAATAAGCCTTCACTGGAACAATTAATGACATTGTGCTTATGGTAATCATAGGAAACAAGGACAAAGAGCAGCCATAGTGGAGGTGGGAGGTTTCCGGGTCAATGGGCTGTATCTGATAAAAGAACTAGCAGTAAAGGACTGTCGATCCAGTTGGACCGATGTGTACTGCTTCAGGCCCCCGTACTCGGAGGACCGTTTGAGTGACGCAGATAAGTGGCAAGTCCTATGGTGTACTGTCTATCTTCATGGACTCCGTTGGAATGATGGCGATTATACTATGCTGGATTTCCTCCGTATTCACCAGGGGATAAGACAGGACTACGTAAAAATCTACACCATGGGTAGGGAGAAGGCCCAGCTGTTACAGCATCATTTAGACCTGCCATGCTAAGACCTGGAAGAGTATGGATATCCCCCCTACTGGCGTCCGGAATGCAGTGGGCAAGTTACTTGTAACTACCATCACTACCAGCACGAACATTGTTCGTACTGGAAAGTGTGTGCATTATACGAATGGGTGGTTACAAGCAGCCAAGATGTGTTCCAGAACTTCCGGAATGACTTTTAATAAGATTAAAGGATTGTATACCTTATTATATGTAGTATTTTATGTTTTTTTAAATTGATAATTATGTTTGAATTATTATATATGCTTTTATATATAATCTTTTTATAATTTTTTGGGTAATCAATTATATGAATCTAATATGTTTTATATAACCATTTATGAATAATCACACATATACATTGTAATGATGTAAGCGTTGGCTGATAAAGAGAGATGGAGATAGTGAGTTGGATGATGAATTTTGTTACAAGTAACAAAATTTTTCTAAGAAGGGAGGGATGAAGCAACTTGAAATTTTCGAGGAAATTTCATCAATTGCTTCAAGAGTTTTTAAGTGTTTAAAAGTACTTAGAAGAAAAGCTTAAGGGTTTTAATACAAGCAAGCAATAAAAGATAGATATAAAAAAGAAAAGAAGGCTACAATAGGACGCCTGTGTTACAAAATAAGCCTTGAGAAATGAATAAACAGGAACTTAGTTATACAAGAGGCATCATTCAAAAGTAAGCAGCAAAACACGTGCAATACTTAAAAATAAGTTTGAGAGGCGAGCCTGAAAATCCATGACCCAGGGTCGATAGCAGAGTTAGTAAGAACTCTTGCATAACAAACAGGATGTGAATGCCAATACATGTGACAGTTTGATGAAGTGTTC
>NW_013801139.1:0-549 GCF_000517525.1 Limulus polyphemus | reverse complement strand
CTAGTACCTGCCCACTATTCATGGACTGACAAAATATAGTAGCAAGTGGCTCACATATCCAATCTTTAACCTCCTTCAAAACTCTTTGGGAAATATAATCTGCCCCACGAGCCTTATCATTTTTTAAACTTCCCATTTTTTTCTTAACCAGTTCAGAATTAATGCAGTCATCTTGTTTGATCTTGTTTCCATTTATCAACTGATCAAGATATGGAATACTGCTTAAATCTTCATTAGTAAAAACTGAAGAAAAAATAAAATTTAATAACCCAGCCATCTCATAATCATCAGATACTAGCCTTCCTTTATCATCCCTCAAGAATCCTAACATTTTGTTTCCTCTTAATGTATTTAAAGAAATCCTTACTGTTAATTTTTACATTTTCAACCAACTTTTTCTCATACATCCTTTTTGATATCCTAATTTCCTGTTTCACCAACTTTCTTGATCTTCTATAATCTTCTAAGTCTCCTGTCATACCATTTATGATGCTTTTCTTTAATTATGTTTCTTAAACTCTTTGTAAGCCAACTGTTTTTTTACTTGTA
>NW_013801138.1:0-550 GCF_000517525.1 Limulus polyphemus | reverse complement strand
TGATCTTTCAGATAACGAGTTTCAGCCAGTAGTCGGTAGAACAATAAACAACCGACTGAAACTATAGTGAACGAGTGAGGTGTCATTGTTGAATTGATATTATTGCGTTAGTTATAAAACCGCAAATAATAATATGAAAAAAAAAAAAACGCCATTGTTTCCACTTTCCATCATTTGTCCAGAGAAACATGAATTTATGGCGCATGAATGTGATTTTTCATGCGGATTCCAAGATTCTCACCATTTAGAAATACGCACCATGGTACACGTGGGAGTTTCTAACAGAACTGGAATTAAACTTCAAACTCCACCTAACTCTCCTACATAGTTTCACAACAAAACGTCATAATCACACCCCGTTTCCATAGAAGACTTTTTAATTCTAACTACTGGTTGTTATGGTCACGAACTGTTGATAAAAGAAAGTATACATGTTATGAACGAAAATCCAAGTCTCAATAGAAATTTAAACTATTTACCCCCTTGCTTTATTCAAATAGCTCTTTTTTTAACTGAATATTTTATAAGTTTTCTAACACTATTCATTGTA
>NW_013801137.1:0-549 GCF_000517525.1 Limulus polyphemus | reverse complement strand
TCCTTGGTACAACTACTCCATGAACACTTAGGTTTATCTCTAGTCACCGAATTTAAAACCCCATATTCATCTTTAGCGTTATTTGTCACAACAACTCTACGAACACCTAGATGTAACTCTAGTTACCGTATTTGTTACCACCATACTCATCTGTAGCGTTGTTTGGTACAACAATTCCATGAACACCTAGATGTAACTATATTTACCGAATTTATAACCACCATACTCATCTTTAGCCGTACTTGGTAACACTACTCCATAAACACCTAGGTGTAAGTATAGTTACCGAATTTATAACCATCATACTCATCTTTAGCCTTACTTGGTACAACTACTCCATGAACACCTAGGTGTAACTCTAGTTACAGAATTTATAACCACCATATTCATTTTTAGCCTTACTTGGTACAACTACTCCATGAACACTTAAGTGTAACTCTAGTTTCCGAATTTATAACCCCAATACTCATCTTTAGCCTTACCTTGTACAACAACTCCATGAACACCTAGGTGTAACTCTAGTTACCGAATTTATAACCACCATACTCA
>NW_013801136.1:0-550 GCF_000517525.1 Limulus polyphemus | reverse complement strand
AGACTGTGGGTGAAGTGGCATTGTTCTAGTCTTTTGTATGCCAAACAACTTGCAGCATTCATGGAACACAGCTGATTCCAAATTACGACCTTGATCTGAATGCAGTTTGTATGGCATACCAAATCTGAAGAAGAAATCACTAATAGCCAAAGCTGCAGTTGTAGCTTCCTGATTTGGTATTGCATATGCCTCAGGCCACTTGGTGAAATAATCCATCACCACACAAATATACCTGTTTCCAGCACGAGTTTGAGGCAAAGGACCAGCAATGTCAACAGCTACTCTTTTAATTGGTGCGCCAACTTGATATAACTTCATTGGAGCACGTCCCTTATGTTTGGGTTCCCTTTTAGCACAACATGTACTGCATGTCCTGCACCATTCTTCCACATCTTGCCTCATACCTAACCAATAATATCTCTGTCGTATGTGACTCAATGTCTTCTTAACTCCGAGATGTCCTCCTGTTGAACTATCATGGGATTGACGCAGCACAACTTCCCGTAACTTTCTCAGTATAACCGTTTGCCAGGTCATCTACTTTCCATCT
>NW_013801135.1:0-549 GCF_000517525.1 Limulus polyphemus | reverse complement strand
ACATAAGCAGTAACCTTTTCGAAAAATGTCAAAGATTTGTAAAGCAAGATTTTCCCTTAGTGAAACCATGTTGACTATTCAATAGAATTCTAAAATTTGTTAAATAACTTTGCAAAGCATCTTTTAACAGACTTTTCAAATTTTTTCCCACAACTGATGTAAGGCTAATGGGTCTATAATTACTGGGACAATTTTTATCACCTCCTTTGAAAAAAAGGAGTTACATTAGCTAACTTCCAATCCTCTGGTACCTGCCCACTATTCAAGGACTGAAAAAAAAATTGTAGTAAGTGACTCACATATCCAATCTTTAGCCTCCTTCAAAACCCTTAAGGAATTATTATCTGGCCCAGGAGACTTATTGTTTTTTAAACTTCCCAGTGTTTTCTTAACCAATTCAGAATTAATGTTCTTATCTTGTTTGATCTTGTTTCCATTTATCAACTGTTCAAGATATGGAATACTGCTTAAATCTTTGTTCATAAAAACCGAAGAAAAAGCAAAATTAAATAACTCAGCCACCTCATAATAACCAAATACTAGCCTTCC
>NW_013801134.1:0-549 GCF_000517525.1 Limulus polyphemus | reverse complement strand
TTTAAATACACCCTTTCGGTCGGTCTTTCAGTCTTTTATACACCCATTAACCTGATTGTTTAAATTTTTAATTATATCCATTAAGACTTCTTTTTTTGGAAAGATATAGATTTATAACGCAAAAATATACCTTGTAAAAGAATATAGGCCTATATTTCGTAGCCTTCCGAACTATATATAAAGAAATAACTATTCTCAGTAAACCAAACTGAATTCTTAAGCAAATATTCGTTTCTAACCACCAGAAAGGCTGCAAGTGGAGATTGAAAGCGCGTCTATTCAGCTCTTTCGATCAGTAGGATCGTTGTCATAGAAACTTTCATTCTTCTATATTACTGGGTGTATTACAGCAAGTATATGAAAACCCAAGATAGGCCGTCCCTTTGTAATCAGCGAATACATTGTTACTAGTCAATGGATGTTGTACAGGAAAATTACTGAGTTAAGGCTAGTCAATAGAAGTTGTACAGGAAAATTACTGAGTTAAGATTAGTCAATAGAAGTTGTACAGGAAAATTACAGAGTTAAGACTAGTCAATGGAAGTTGTG
>NW_013801133.1:0-1081 GCF_000517525.1 Limulus polyphemus | reverse complement strand
AATGTAAAAAAAAAAAGAAGAAGAAGAAATCAGCAGTTTACATTATATTCATCATAAGTATTAGGCTTAGTTTGTCATGCTTCGCGAACTTTCGGCGTTCAAACAGTAACTTTTAACGTTTTGTATTGCATACATATATCGCGTTTGCAGGTAAACTTTTGATGTTGTTTCTCTTCCCACACTGGAGTCCCTTATTTCTCAGTACTCTCTCAATCGCCCCCCAGTGACACAACGGTACGTCTGCGGACTTACACCGCTAGAAACCGGGTTTCGATACCTGTGGTAGCCCATTGTCTTGCTTTGTGCTTAACTTCAAACAAACTCTCTCATCTGATTCATATTTTCTACGTAGCGGATATACATCGACCTCAGTTCCCTCTTCGCCTTTAACATTATGCTGACGATATTGTTTTGGTGGTTAATATGAAGTGGTAAATATGCCATAGGGTAGGGCAGCCTTATGATCAAGGTCCCCTCTGGAAAAGTAGGATAAAAAAATGTGGTAACGACGAAACGTGGAATATGGAAATGTGGAAGAATATGCGGGAAGCGAATGAAAGCATAAAGATCCTTGATGGGACTATGTAATTTAGTACGAGATTTAATTAAAGCGCACGGCGCTCCAAAACCTGTAGTTGATCATAATAATATGAAGGAAGAAAAATCCCAATTGTATGTCCAGTCGGATGAAGACTTTATAAGTGTAGAGAAACAATGGAGTATTAAAATTCCAGAGAGAGTTGAAAACATCCAGTGACTTTCCGCCGAAGGGTTGACATTTGGCCCTTCCACGCGAGTTGCTTATCATCCCAATGTTTAATCGAATCAGTAGCCTGATGAGAACTTTATCTATGATACCATTAAACAGGAATAAATTGTGACAATGACGGGTACTTATGACGTTTGGCAGCATTAAGAAATATACAAATGATGGCACCAGACAAGAAATTTGTTGACAACAATCAGTCTGTCTCCCGGTGTGACAGAGGTAAGTCTTCGGGTTTATAATGCTAAAATCATGGGTTCGATGGTGGACACAGCAGATAGCTCGAGGTGGCTTTGGTATAAGTAAACACACACA
>NW_013801132.1:0-657 GCF_000517525.1 Limulus polyphemus | reverse complement strand
ATCTGAAAGGCTATTTCTATAGATCCCTGATTCAAAATGCTTAATGGGCAGATTAAAAGAAAGATGAACAAATAAATAACTAAACATTTACAATCCAACGTGATTTTATCATAGAATTTAGATCTATTGGATTTTAATTCTTCACTTGTTTCAACGTCCCAATCGTTAAGTTTGAGTAATTTACATTATATAACACACATTACACACTCGCGCACGCCCACGCGCATGTATAAGTGTTGCTTCTAAACAATGACGAATTTTTAAAACGTTTATTAACCCCTGCAGACTATCTATGCTATGCTACCACGGGTATCGAAACCCGATTTTTACGTTATAATTTTCTTTATTTGTTTTTAACACTAAAGGCTATTTATTCTATGCTATCACGGTTATCGAAACCCGATTTTTACATTATAATTTTGTTTATTTATTTTTAACTGTGCTGTGCCTAACACGGGTATTGAAACCAAGGTTTGAGTATTATAAATTTTCAGTCTTACTACTGAGCCAATAGGGGAATTAGCGTTAATATGCAATCAGAGTTTAGACACAAAAAAACGTCTTTAAGGTGCTGTTTTAATTATGTCTATTGAAAGCGTTGTAGCAAATATCTTTTAAAACATATTAAAGGGCTCATGTTCATCTAGAAAAGAAAAT
>NW_013801131.1:0-971 GCF_000517525.1 Limulus polyphemus | reverse complement strand
TGTCTGTCCATCGTAAGTAGAAGAATATAGAGTGGACAGACATAAGAACGTTTGTTATTGTCTGTGGAACTATATTCTTCTACTTACAGTGGACAGCCATAAGAACGTTTGTTATTGTATGTGGAAATATATTCACTTATTTATAGTGGATATACATAAGAACGTTTGTTATTGTATGTGGAAAGTGGAAATATATTCACTTATTTATAGTGGATATACATAAAAACGTTTGTTATTGTATGTGGAAATATATTCTTCTACTTAGAGTGGACAGACATAAGAACGTTTGTTATTGTATGTGGGAAATATATTCTTCTACTTACAGTGGACAGACATATACAATAACAAACGTTCTTAAGTGGACAGACAACAGACATAAGAACGTTTGTTATTGTATGTGGAAATATATTCTTCTACTTACCCCACTGTAAGTAGAAGAATGTATTTCCACATACAATAACAAACGTTTTTATGTCTGTCCACTGTAAGTAGAAGAATATAGTTCCACATACAATAACTAACGTTTTTATGTGTATCCACTATAAATAAGTGAATATATTTCCACATACAACAACAAATGTTCTTTTGTGTGTCCACTCTAAATAGGTGAATATTGTTACGTATTACAGTCTCAAATAGCCTAAAACTAAGTTAAATTGTAATTTAGATTTAGTAGTTAAATAAATGTCGATATGTATCCAGTTTATGATATTTGTCAACAAGATTGATACACACAGTTTGCTTTTTTTAATACAAATATATTTTAATATGCAAACAATAATACGATATACAATAATGGTTATTACAAATAGTTATTGCAAACAATGATTTATAAACAAAAGTTTTATAAACTTACAAATAATATCAAGTCTTCTTTCTGGTCTGGAACTTCCTTGATGTCATATCGAGGGTTTACGATGAACGAGTTAATTTCCAGTTGATATAGGTACAATTCACTTAATAGGGAGCTA
>NW_013801130.1:0-1086 GCF_000517525.1 Limulus polyphemus | reverse complement strand
GCTTCATGGAATCAGCAGACATTTTCAAGTTTGAATGCTCTTGATGTTGAATATCATCCATCCTTTCAGATAACACTTGCACGAACACTGGCACTTTTTCAGGCAACTCTTTGTAAGATGGGCATCCTGTTATCAGGTCCACTGGCAACTGAAGTTCCCGACCAAACATCAGCTTTGCTGGAGTGTATCTAGTGGCTTCATGTTCTGCTGTTCTATAGGCCATCAACAGTGGAGGGAGTAAGACATCCCAGTCATCTTGGTGGCTAGTACAAAACTTTGCCAATTCCTGTCCCAGTGTCCAATTGTACTTTTCTACCATCCCATCAGACTGTGAGTAAAGTGGCATTGTCCTGGTCTTTCGTATGCCAAACAACTTGCAGCATTTATGGAACACAGTTGATTCAAAGTTACGACCTTGATCCGAATGCAGTTCATATGGCATACCAAACCTGGAGAAGAAATCACTAATAGCCGAAGCTACAGTTGTAGCTTCCTGATTTGGTATTGCATATGCCCCAGGCCACTTGGTGAAATAATCCATCACCACACTGTTTCCAGCACGAGTTTGGGGCAGAGGACCAGCAATGTCTTGGAGTTAAGAAAACATTGAGTCACCTACGACACAGATTTTACTGGATAGGTATGAGACAAGATGTGGAAGAATGGTGCAGATCATGCAGCACATGTTGTGCTAAAAGGGGACCCAAGCATAAGGGACGTGCTCCAATGAAGTTATATCAAGTTGGTGCACCAATGGAAAGAGTAGCCGTCATGATACTGTAACAGGAGGACATCAGGATTGACGCAACACAACTTCCCGTAACTTTCTCGGTATAACCATCTGCCAGGTCGTCACTTTCTCATCTGCAGTTTCCCATCTCTGGAGAAGAATATCATCTTCAAGCCTCAACTGGTCCTATTGTGCCCAATAGTTCTTTGTCACAGGGCTTAGACTAGACACTTTCTCTCAAGCAAGGCGCAAAACACTTGCTTTTAGAAAATCAATCATTGGCTTCAAATCCTGGTCTTTCTCCTGTTCTGCTGTGATATCTATATTTGGTTCCACTTCAACATCAACAGCTCTTT
>NW_013801129.1:0-547 GCF_000517525.1 Limulus polyphemus | reverse complement strand
TATTACAGAAGTTGTTGGAGGAAAAATAAAAGAAACAAGAAGTACGAGAAAAGAAACAAGAAGAGAGATTAATGTAGTGGCAACTACAACAAAAAAGGAAACAGGAAGAAAGTTTCCAACAGTTGAAGGAAAGTTAGCAGCAACTACAGAAAAGTCAACAACAGTGGCAAGAAGTACAAATGGAAAACATTAGTAAATTTCAAAGTGAATTAAATACATTAAAGGATGATCTATTGTCTTTCACACAAGTAGAATACATTAACCATCAACTTAATCAGCCCAGACAATGGCAAGCCCCTTCCAGACCCCGCAGCTAAACCCTAATGCAGACATCTTCAGTCCTATTAGAAATCACGTCTCAAATATGAATGTCAGCAATAGGGGTGATCCAGTACGAAGGAAGCCACAGGAATTCGATGGGAAGGCACCGTGGGAAGCATATAGAGCACAATTTTGAGCTACTGGCAGAAATGAATGGATGGATAGACGGAACAGAAAGCTGTGTTACCTGGCAACAAGCCTGAAGGGAAAACCACTAGAAATACTT
>NW_013801128.1:0-549 GCF_000517525.1 Limulus polyphemus | reverse complement strand
AGATTTAACGATACTGTGTACTGTTAATAAGAAGACACAAGATTTAACGATACTGTGTACTTTCAATAAGAAGACTCAAGATTTAACAATATTGTGTGCTGTCAATAAGAAGACTCAAGATTTAACAATATTGTGTGCGGTCAATAAGAAGACACAATATTCAACGATAATGTGTACTCTCAATAAGAAGACACAAGATTTAACTATACTGTGTACTGTCAATAAGAAGACACAAGATTTAACAATACTGTGTACTCTCAATAAGAAGACACATGATTTAGCAATACTGTGTACTATCCAGAAAAAGACACAAGATTTAACAATAATGTGTCCTGTCAATAAGAAGACACAAGATTTAACGATACTGTGTACTGTCAATAAGAAGACAAAAGAGTTAACGATACTTTGTACTGTCAATAAGTAGACACAAGATTTAACGATACTGTGTACTTTCAATAAGAAGATTTAACGATACTTTGTACTGTCAATAAGAAGACACAAGATTTAACGATACTGTGAATTTTCAAAAAGAAGACACAAGATTTAACT
>NW_013801127.1:0-873 GCF_000517525.1 Limulus polyphemus | reverse complement strand
GAGTAACAGTTCATGGTTAGACCTTTGGACTATCAACCAATATTATGGTACTTATATATGTATCAAGTAATGAGGAAAACAAAGTACAGTATCATGGTTAGAGTTTGAACTATCAACCAACATTATGGTACTAAGTACCATAATATTGGGATAGATTTATACCATAAAATTGGTATATTCTTGAAATTCCAAACTCTAACCATGAACTGTTACTCTGTTTCACTCATTACTTCTTATATCAACCAATAACCCATATTCAGAAGCTGTTATTAAGGTTAAGACTGTCTGTTTTAAACTGGGTAGTATAGGTACTTATATCAACCCATATTTAGAAGCTGTTATTAAGGTTAAGACTGTCTGTTTTAAACTGGGTAGTATAGGTATATGTATTCTTCTAACAGAATCTTGACTAAGAAACAATAAAGTAACCAGGATGTTGAATCCTACACCTTCTGTATATGTTTGTGGTATTACAAAAGTGTGTAAGTAAAACATACAGTGAAGACAAAAGAAACTTTGCAAGTAAACATATCAAACTAACTTTCATTCGTTAACTTAAAATATGGAAATTAATTTTTTTATAAATATCCAAGATATCTTTCATGATAAAACTTAAAGGTCTAAAGTTAAACAAAATGTCAATTAAAATTATGTCTTTATAAAGATGTACAAGTTTCAAACATAACTAGTCAACAACTTCTAAGATATGTACTTCTCCCATTAACACTGTTACCTACAACCATTTTTATATGGGTAACTTCAAAATCATCAAACTATGAGCTACTGGTTTCTGAAATGATCCTTATTTTGACGTATTGCATTTTATTGTGTCTGCAACCTTTAAATTTTCCTCATTTCTTCCCCCTTCGTATG
>NW_013801126.1:0-549 GCF_000517525.1 Limulus polyphemus | reverse complement strand
CAGGCAACTCTTCATAAGGTGAGTGTCCCGTATGCTTGGGTCCCCTTTTAGCACTACATGTACTGCATGTTCTATACCATTTTTCCACATCTCGTCTCATACCTATCCAGTAAAATCTTTGTCGTATGTGACTCAATGTCTTCTTAATTCCGAGATGTCCTCCTGTTACATTATCATGGGATTGACGCAGCACAACTTCCCGTAACTTCCTCGGTATAACTTTTTGCCAAGTCGTCACTTTCCCATCTGTAGTTTCCCATCTCCGTACAAGAATACCATCTGCAAGCTTTAACTGGTCCCATTGCACCCAATAGTGCTTTGTCACAGGGCTTAGACTAGACACCTTCTCCCAAGCAGGGCGCACAACACTCGCTGTTAGAAAATCAATCATTGACTTCAAATCCTGGTCTTTCTCCTGCTCTGCTTTAATATCTATACCTGGTTCCAATTCGTCATCATCAACTTCTTCAGTCACTTTGACTTCACCTTGATGGCACCGAATTAGTTCAACCTCTCTTTTAACAGTTACCGGAACTTGGCCTTTGTTAT
>NW_013801125.1:0-548 GCF_000517525.1 Limulus polyphemus | reverse complement strand
CCGCGAAAGACTCGGTGCATGTGACTGGTGAATAACGAAGGACAAAGCTAGCTAGCTCCCTGTCAAGTGAATTATACCTACGTCAACTCATAATCAACTCACTCATCGTGAACTGTCGATAAAATATCGAAGAAGTTTCAGACTAGAAAGAAGACTTTATATTCCTTGTAAGTTTGTGAAACTTTTATTTATAAATCATTGTTTGTAATAACTGTTATTGTAAACTGTATTGTTGTGTGTATATTAAAATGTATTTTTGTTAAAAAAGAAAACTGTGTGTATCAATCTTGATAGCAAATATCATAAACTGACTATATATTTGGCTTTTACTTAACTGCTAAATTTAAATTATTAGTTAACTCAGTTTCAGACCATTTGAAATTCTAATACGTAACAAACTTTATACCTGTTAATTACTATATTGACTACTTTATATCTGTTCATCACTAACTGGATTACTTTATATCTGTTCATTACTAACTGAACTACTTTATACCTGTTCATTACTAACTGAACCACTTTATACCTGTTCATTACTAACTGAACCA
>NW_013801124.1:0-549 GCF_000517525.1 Limulus polyphemus | reverse complement strand
CACTGTAACAAACCTGGGCACAAGAGAGCTCAATGTTGGCAACTTCAACACAGGGGAGATGCCACAGCAGGAAAGTCTGGTATTCAGAAAGGTTGTTGGAAAGCACGGACATTTGAGGAGCCAGTGTAGGAAGAATATTACCAACAAGTCGGCCTCATGGAGACCAGTAGTGGTTGGTGTTGAGCGACACCCACCAACCCCCATCATGAAAGTCCCAACAGCTAGGTGTAAAATGCCAAGCACACACAGTGTCTATGTGACAGGAAAGCTGGATGGCCAAAGGTGCAACTTTGTCATAGACTCTGCTTCTCAGCAAACCCTTGTGAGCATCAAGGTTTTAGATCATGAAGGAGTATCAGAAGCCATACAGAAGCTTTATGGTGTGACAGGATATTCTACAAGATTGTGGGGACCAGTGTGGGTAACTATTGAGCTCATGGGCATAAAGGACAGACAGAAAGCATACTTGGCTGACATTGAAGACGAATGCATATTAGGATTGGACTATCTACTACCGAGGAAATTTGTAATTGATTTTGATAAAATGAC
>NW_013801123.1:0-547 GCF_000517525.1 Limulus polyphemus | reverse complement strand
TCCTTGGTGGTGAAAAGGTTGGGAACCGCTGCTTCAGAACTATATGAAGTGTATACAGAAAACTGTACGACGGATTATCTGTCTATGGCCACTGCAGGGATCAAATTCCGAATTATATGATTATAAGTCCTCAAGTTTACCACTGAGCCACGGGATGGGGGTGAGGCGGAGGTTATAAACTAGACAATATAAGCTTTCCAATACCCGTGCCCCCCCCCCCCCAGTAGCACAGCGGTAAGTCTGCATTACAACGTTAGAATCCGGGTTTCGATATCCGTGGTGGGCAGAGCACATATAGCCCATTGTGTTGCTTTGTGCTTAACTTCAAACAAACCAAACCAATACCTGTAAATAGTCTTATAGATGCTGAAAAATGAAAAAGGTGGCGCCGCATATTCCAACACTTTTAATAGCACGTTGATTAGGGTGATATTTTTATTTCTACGTTTTTGAACTTGTAAGGAAAAATTCTAATTTTCATTCTTCTAGTACTAGTAACTTTTAACTTAAACAACAGAGTTTATGTTATACTAGGAGAGACCCGCAG
>NW_013801122.1:0-549 GCF_000517525.1 Limulus polyphemus | reverse complement strand
AAGACAAGAAATTCTAAATATAATAAGTTTATGAAAGCGTTACAGCATTTGAGATCATGCATCGTATTGATGAGGTAATGACATCAAAATTATGCTAATTTATGTTTAATTAATGAAAAGAGAGTACACCTATGATAATTTCTTTTGTTCGTGTAATTTGTAACATGAATATGTTAAAGGTTTTTGGGACAGAAGATCAGCTTCTGTATTCCTGCATTGAAAAATGACGTCATATTTTACAGAGTAATCATAAATGAGGTTTCAGATTTTTTTAAATCAGCCATTTTAGTATTCTGCTTTTAAGATCTTAAAAAATATCTATAACATTATTGCAAGGATTGGTTTGAGTTTCGCGCAAAGTTAGCCGTTCCTAATTTAGCAGTGAAAGACTAGAGCTAGTCATCACCACCTACCGCCAACACTTGGGCTACTCTTGTACCAACGTCACATTATAACGCACCACGGCTGACTGGGCAAGACTGTTTGGTGGGATGGGGGATTCGAACCCGTGGCCCTCGGATTACTAGTCAAACGCCCTAGCCACCTGGA
>NW_013801121.1:0-724 GCF_000517525.1 Limulus polyphemus | reverse complement strand
GTTCTTATTTACAAGATACCATAACGAAGGTAACAAGAATATTAATTGTTGGAATAATCAAACAGAACATAATTGTTAAAACACATCAATGAATTCAACTATTATTAACAGAGATGCTGGTCGATACCTTTGTGTTCAATCGTTCAAATCTCTATTGTCAACAGAAGACGATACATAAAGTTAAATACTGATGTAACTTATTAATAACTGTTGTTCACATAATAAAAAGTGATGGTATCGTTATTGTTTTGGCTGTGATATCCTGAATATCACAACCAAACTTTTATCAAGTTACGTTACTTAAAGTAGCTAATTATAAAATACTGTAACGTTACGTTGATAATATTTTTATTAATCTTATTGGAACACAGGGGCATATTTGTTAGGGCAAAAAAGGGAGGGGCACATGACCTCCACAAACATTCCAGAACTAATGTCCTGAATATAGTATAATCATATATAAGGTGATAGACGTTCTCTTGATACACTAATAAAAGTAGAACAAAACAACTAATGTTCTAAGTATAGTACAATCATATATAACATTATGGACGTTTTTTTGATACACTAATAAATATATAACAGAACAACTAATGTCCTAAATATAGTATAATCATATATAAGGTGATCGACGTTCTCTTGATACACTAATAAAAGTAGGACAGAAAAACTAATGTTCTAAGTATAGTATAATCATATATAACATGATGGACGTTCTCTTGAT
>NW_013801120.1:0-549 GCF_000517525.1 Limulus polyphemus | reverse complement strand
AGTTCATCTGCTCTATCAGAAAATGTCCCATTATCGGTAACAGTCACATTAGTGGTAGTAACTTAATTAACGGCTTTACTGTTTTCCTTCTCAAAACCGGGTAGAGTTTCTTCTTCAACAGTGGCTTTTTCAGGTCTTCAGCTTCGTCATTTGTTCTGTTGTTCATTTTGTTCCAAGTGAAATGTCCTGGACCGTGATAACGCCAAAGCCTGTTGGCATGCACCACCTTTGGTTTACCTCGCCGACCACATTTTATTCAGAAAGTCATGTATGAGAGACGATCCACTATGTCATATGGGCCTTCCCATGGAGAAGACAACTTAGGATTATACAACCACACCTTGTCTCCTAGTACAAATCTGACTTCAGTATATTTCGTATCATAACATAGCTTCATGGAATCAGCAGATGTTTTCAAGTTTGAACGCACTTGATGGTGAATATCATCCATCCTTTCCGATATCACTTTCACAAACTCTGACACATTTTCAGGCAACTCTTCATAAGGTAGGCGTCCTGTTAACAGATCCACTAGCAACCAAGTTCACG
>NW_013801119.1:0-548 GCF_000517525.1 Limulus polyphemus | reverse complement strand
ATCTATTGAGATAACTGAACTTCCAAGTATTTTTCTCCATCTATTGAGAGATATCTGAATATTCATGTATTTTTCCTTATTATTTGTTTCTCCGTCTATTGAGAGATAACTGAACATCCATATATTTTTCTTCATCTATTGAGAGATAACTGAACTTTCAAGTATTTTCCTTATTATTTGTTTCTCCATCTATTCAAAGATAAGTGAACTTCCAAGTATTTTTTCTCCATCTCTTGAGATATAACTGAACTTACAAGTTAGTTTTTCTTCTATTTTTTGTTCCATCTATTGAGAGGTAACTGAATATTCAAGTAATCTTCCTTATTATTTGTTTCTCCATCTATTGAGAGATAACTGAACTTCCAATGATTTTTTTTATTATTTGTTTCTTCATCTAATGAGAGATAACTGAACTTCCAATTATTTTTTCTTAAGTTTTCCTAACATAGATACCACAGCTGAAAGTAAACATCATCTATTTTTGGATTGATTTGGAGGCCAGCGAAGCTGGAACGGTTCCTCCTGGACGGTACAAGTACCCCAGATCA
>NW_013801118.1:0-549 GCF_000517525.1 Limulus polyphemus | reverse complement strand
CATGTTTGGTGTGACGGGGATTCGAACTCGCGGCCCTCAGATTGCGAGTCGAGCGCCTTAACCACCTGCCCATTCATGATATTACAAAACAAGTTAGGATATAACCATCACGACGAATTCTAGCACTATCACAGACGGCGGAACGAATTTGATATAGGAGGGGAGAGGCGCCTCATTTGTTACCTGACCATTTAATCAAAAATAAAACGGCGACTATGATAATTATACAGAAGTCTCTATTCTCCATTCAAGGGGTAACTTTACTACAAGGTCAAAAGTTGGGGCATATGTCCCCCTCCCCAGGTTCCATCGCCTATGAGTCCTATCACCTAGACAATTAGTTTAGTTGTAATAAATTAGAGGTCTCTGCAAACTTTACAACCAATATTTACAGTATACAAGTTTATTTGTAATAAACTAGAGGTCTCTGCAAGCTTTACTATACATAATCTAAATGCACATAAAAACATAATATTAAGTCATGACGTCGGAATCAAAATGTGGGTGGATGTGGTGAGGGAGAGGCGCAAAGTTGGAAGTGAAACAAGC
>NW_013801117.1:0-362 GCF_000517525.1 Limulus polyphemus | reverse complement strand
CCCAACTGCACCACCTGATCTCCTCAAGTTGTTGCTGAGAGATCAGTTCCTAGATGCCTTGGACAGTCCACAACGTAAGATTCAAGTGAAACAAGCACACCCCTCTACCATGCAGGATGCAATGGCCAGAACTCTTGAATTTGAATCCTACATTAAGTCCAGCACAGAGGTACCAAGGTTGGTACAGTCATCTGGATTCAAGGCCAGAAAAGGTCAGCTTTTAGAGAAGTTTGAGGGACTTTGCTGGCACTGTAACAAACCTAGGCACAAGAGAGCTCAATGCTGGCAACTTCAACACAGGGGAGATAATACAGCAGAAAGGCTGTTGGAACTGTGGGGAGCAAGGACATCTGAGGAGCCAG
>NW_013801116.1:0-549 GCF_000517525.1 Limulus polyphemus | reverse complement strand
GATAATAGGACAATTCCTGATGGAGCAGATGAACCTCACGTAAAGCCGAAGCCAGTACGAAAGAAGATACATCCCGTAAAATTAAGAGACTTTGTTGAATTTTTATTTTGTGTTTGTAAATTCTGCCCATTTAATTAAGTTATTGTTAATTATCTATTGGTTTAATGTAAGTGGCTATTGTTAGGGGCGAACAATACTAAGGAAGGGGGCAGTGTTACAACAGCGGAATTCACGTGACGCTGGTAACACGTAATGAGTATCTAGAACGTTCATGAAGGCTCGAGTGTTTACCAGACACCCTTTATTTCATATATATATATAAGACCGGCGAGAAGTTATGGCACATATAGATAGATAGATAATTGCAGACAGACAGAGATAGAGATGGACAATTGAGTCAAGCGTGATAGGAAGTAAAGTGCGTGAATCGTTCATTGTGAATTATAGCGTGTGTTTAAGTTAAAGTGACTGTGGAAATTAAGTGTATTTCAAAGTTGAATTGAGAAAGATTAAACTAGTTTTATTTAAGAAAAGACTTGTATCGCTGAA
>NW_013801115.1:0-549 GCF_000517525.1 Limulus polyphemus | reverse complement strand
CTACTCTTGGATTAAATTTCAATGTGGAGTCATATTTACACTTCTAATACTTCTTAGGTTCTGTTGTATAGAATCAGTCGCCAAATCGTGTGCCAAATGTTTTCTACAAGGTTCTCCTAGTTTTATTTTTTTAGTAATCTCTTTTAGAATACTCAGAATGTACGTACTTGTTCAGTTGGTTGGATTACGGTATTATTTCTTGTATTATGAACCAAAATTCGATTCCCACAAGTCCATCATCTCCTAACATCTATGTTGTTTCTACTCATATTTCGAAATATGAAGTTTTAAACTTATGGCGTGTTTATACCATAATAGTAATGTGTATTTGAACTTATTATGTCCAGCTCTACGCGCTATACGCTATACGGTTTGTCACTTCTGTGGCTTTTGCTAACCTAGGAAGTTTCGGTCTTTACAGTGGTTAAGTTTGTTGATCACCACTTAAATTGTTCTTTTGGAGTCACTGACCAGACGATCACATGGGAATATACGCATCGTGGTCACAAGTAAATAGACACCTAATATTTCGTCATTTAACTGATTTAT
>NW_013801114.1:0-549 GCF_000517525.1 Limulus polyphemus | reverse complement strand
ATATTTCTAGAAAATAGGTGGCGTGATACTAGTCACGTGACCTCGTGACGCAACAATACCGTACCTATGAGTAATACATGATGCCCTGCTTTGTCCTTGCCCCTGTGTGGATGCGATTGGAATCTTTTCTTTCTTTCAGCAGTAAACTTCAATTTAAAAACATATGAAGGAAAAGAAATAAACACAATTATCAATAAAGATCTGGACAATTTGTTCACTGGTGTTTGCTTGCTTTCCTTTACATAAATAATATTGTGTATGTGTGATATAAACCTATGTATAATGATATTGTTATGACAGCGGAAGTCACGTGACTATGGTGACACGTGATGAATTTCTCGAATGATCATGAATGATAGGGGAGGCCCGGGTTTATTCGAGGCGTCCCTTCTTTGGTGATTCTAAGTTACGGCCTTGATCTGAATGCAGTTTGTATGGCATATCAAACCTGAAGAAGAAATCACTAATAGCTGAAGCTACGCTGCTACATTTGTAGCTTCCTGATTTGGTATTGCATATGCCTCAGGCCACTTGGTGAAATAATCCATC
>NW_013801113.1:0-549 GCF_000517525.1 Limulus polyphemus | reverse complement strand
GACTAATATACAGGCCTAGCCTCAGACTAATATACAGACCTAGCCTAAGACTAATATACAGACCTAGCCTAAGACTAATATACAGACCAAGCCTAAGACTAATATACAGACCTAGCCTAAGACTAATATACAGACCTAGCCTAAGACTAATATACAGACCTAGCCTCCGTATTAAACACTTATTTCAGTACAATGATCAAGTATCTAAACTTCTACGTTCATGGCTCGTGTATAAATATACGTGTAGTGACTTTAAGGTCACGTACATTGGCAAAACAAAACGCTACATAAAAACTAGAGTCTGTGAACATTTAGGATATCTAACAGAACCAACCATCCACTACTTAAACCCAGCCACTCATCCATTCGTTCACATTCTGAAACCACAAGTCCAATATTTCATTTAACGATTTCTCTATCATCACCACAGGATCTTCAGATCTTGACCTCTACATTAAAGAAAGTTTACCCATAGCTAAAGAACGTTCGACCCTTAACGACTCACAAAGCTTTTTAGATATAAAACTGTTCTAAATTTTCACACTTAAC
>NW_013801112.1:0-546 GCF_000517525.1 Limulus polyphemus | reverse complement strand
GTTGATGGCCTATAGGACAGCAGAGCATGAAACCACTGGATACACTCCAGCAAAGTTGATGTTTGGTCGGGACCTTTGGTTGCCAGTGGATCTGTTAACAGGACGCCCACCTTATGAAGAGTTGCCTGAGAATGTTCAGAGTTTGTGAAAGTGTTATCGGAAAGGATGGATGATATTCACCATCAAGTGCGTACAAACTTGAAAACGTCTGCTGATTCGATGAAGTTAACTTTTGATAAGAGATCTACTGAAGTCAGCTTTGTACCAGGAGACAAGGTATGGTTGTATAATCCCAGGAAGACCAAAGGGAAGTCTCCTAAGTTGTCTTCTCCATGGGAAGGCCCATATGACATAGTGGATCGTCTCTCAGACGTGACTTTCCGAATAAAATGTGGTCGGTGAGGTAAACCAAAGGTGATGCGTGCCAACAGGCTTTGATGTTATCACGGTCCAGGACATTTCAGTTGGGACGAAGTGAACAAGGAACAAATGATGCTGCTGAAGAAATATCACCTGAAAAAAGCCAACTGTCGAAGAAGAAACTCT
>NW_013801111.1:0-549 GCF_000517525.1 Limulus polyphemus | reverse complement strand
CGTCGGCTAACTCATCACTATCTACAACTTTTACCGTTGTTCTAACAACGTTAAGACGCCTTATCGACTTCTTGAGAAAAATTCTAAGAAGAAAGTAAACCTACAGACATCGGTCTTGTTTAACAAAATCTGCCTACAAGAAAATCTGTCACCAAAGTACACCAACATCTCACATAATTAAACATTACATGATTATATTACTGGTCACAGTATTAAAATCTATGTCTCGTCTAACTGAGTGGCAGTTTTTCTGTGGCTTGAATCTTATGGCATCTATTCTTAGCAGATTGGAGAAGACTGGTTTTGTCATACATGAGTTTCTGGAGTGATGGGAGTCTGTATACAGAATCTCACATAGATTTCTCTAAGATCTTCTCGTAGAACTTCCAAACTGGTTTGTACTCTTATGTTATATCGCAACTGGAAAATGCTTGGAAAGTTATCAAGAATTGGGATATTATTTCCTCGAGTCTGGTGGGGGATCTTGACTTCCCGAGACTGGTGTGGGATCTCGTCTCCCGAGTCTGGTGTGGGATCCTGTCTCCCGAG
>NW_013801110.1:0-546 GCF_000517525.1 Limulus polyphemus | reverse complement strand
TTAGTGGTAATGCGTTGGCAAACATAAAATTTTGCGAAATACGTCGAAATATTGGAGGAAGGACTCTTGCCACTTTATTCCTCGGGTTTCGTAGACAAGAACACAACGTTCTTCCGGGAATATGGAGCACCGTGTCACACTGCTAGAAACACCCAAAAGTGACAGGAAGAAAATGGTACCGGCAAGTCAAGAAACAACCCAAAAAACCAACTTCGAAGAGCGATCTACTTCAAGTTTTGAAGCAAGAGTGGGCGAAAATCCCACAATCTAAAATTGACGAGATGATTCTCAGGATACCCCAAAGCATCAACGAACTCCACGAAGCGAAAGGAAGATCTACTAGATATTAATTAGATTATAAATATATCAATTCATGTGAATATGACTGAAAATTTTCATTTTTTTAGAAAAGGTGGTGTCTATTTACTTGTGGCCACGCTGTGTAATAATACCTTCTAAAAGTGCACTATGGCATATTTCTACATCCCATCTACTATCTACTCTAAATAACAATAGCCTTTGTTTTCACTGAAAATTATGTCAATA
>NW_013801109.1:0-549 GCF_000517525.1 Limulus polyphemus | reverse complement strand
AACATCCATCCATAGGACCTAATGAACCTCCATACAAATTTTAGTGAAGCGCCATTCACACCCTGCGAAGTAGTTACATGGACATACAACAGACAATATTATATTTATATAGATGCTTGAAATTTGTTTGTTTGAAGTTAAGCACAAAGCAACACAATGGGATATCTGTGCTCTGCTCACCACGAGTATCGAAACCCGGATTCTAGCGTTGTAAGTCCGCAGACACACCGCTGTGCCACTGGGGGGCGACGCAAGAAATAAACGACCTTATAACACCGAAATGTTGTTTTTATTTAATTAGACAATTAACGTTTCGCTTCACAGCTTCTTCAGGAGCGTTCAATAAAACACAAACCGAAACTGACAATACAAGGCTTTGTACTTTCAGTTTCTGTTTGTGTTTTAGTGAACGCTCCTGAAGAAGCTGTAGAGCGAAACGTTGAATGTCTAATTAAATAAAAACAACATTTTAGTGTTATAAGGTCGTTTATTTCTTGCATCGCCCCCCAGTGGCACAGCGGTGTGTCTGCGGACTTACAACGCTAGAAT
>NW_013801108.1:0-549 GCF_000517525.1 Limulus polyphemus | reverse complement strand
ATAAGCAAGCCTAGATCCATATAAAATACATAACATCTAAAACAAGCAAGCCTAGATCCATATAAAATACATAACACCTAAAATAAGCAAGCTTAGATCCATATAATATACCATTAACACCTAAAATAAGCAAGCCTAGATCCATATAAATTACCATTAACATCTAAAATAAGCAAGCCTAGATCCATATAAAATACCATTAACACCTAAAATAAGCAAGCCTAGATCCATATAAAATATCATTAACACCTAAAATAAGCAAGCCTAGATCCAAATAAAATACCTATTGATCCTAGATCCATATAAAATACCTTTTACTACTCTCATCTAAATTCTAAAACAAGCAAACTTAGATCTATATAAAATACCTTTTACCACTATCACCTAAAACAAGCAAGCTTAGATCCATATAAAATACCTTTTACTACTCTCATCTAAATTCTAAAACAAGCAAGCTTAGATCCATATAAAATACCTTTTACTACTAACACCTAAAACAAGCAAGCTTAGATCCATATAAAATACCTTTTACTACTCTCATCTAAATTC
>NW_013801107.1:0-653 GCF_000517525.1 Limulus polyphemus | reverse complement strand
CCACTCGAAAATGCTGTCTTCTGTATACTTGCACAATGTGCTTATTGCAACAACTACTTCCACTGACAACAGAATAACGAAGGCACCTTGTATCCATACACAAAGAATAAATGTTACAATAAGTTAGAAATACGTGATATATCATTATATTACAGTATGAAAGCATACACATGGTATTCAGTCTGTATAGAAATTAAGCATTACCTTGTAATTTATCCTGCTGGTGTTCTCGTTATAGAAAATACCTAATACTTCAGCAAATGAACTTGTTTCCCTTACTGTTTGTTGTGACACTTCTCTCAGAAGTCATCCACCATTTCGAGGCATTGACAGTCCTACTTAGTAGACACGCCAGCATGTCAGATTACAAAGTGGGGTCCATTTAATCCCAATGTTAAAGTGTTTTAACGTTTCGAGCCAGATGCTTTACGACAGGGTACCGTATTGTCTTTTGTTGACGTTAAGTCTAACGCTCAATTTAAGATAAATATAATGACATTTGAAAAACTAATTTAATTCTTCTGTATCCCCATTACAAAAATCAACAGTTTTCACGATGATTGTCACATCATATTAGAAACAAATCGTACTATAAATCTCTACCCCAATCTGTAAGTTTTTAGATTTTGTTTTCAAGTTGATAAAAAATGTCA
>NW_013801106.1:0-623 GCF_000517525.1 Limulus polyphemus | reverse complement strand
TTAAACGTCAGATTTTTATGTATTACTAAGTAGGGCAAGAACTGTTTAAACGTAAGATTTTATGTATTACTAAGTAGGGCAAGAACTGTTTAAACGTCAGATTTTATGTATTACTAAGTAAGGCAAGAACTGTTTAAATGTCAGATTTTATGTATTACTAAGTAAGGCAAGAACTGTTTAAACGTCGGATATTATGTATTACTAAGTGGGACAAGAACTGTTTAAACGTCAGATTTTATGTATTACTAAGTGGGGCAAGAACTGTTTAAACGTCAGATCTTATGTATTACTAAGTTGGGCAAGAACTGTTTAAACGTAAGATTTTATGTATTACTAAGTAGGGCAAGAACTGTTTAAACGTCAGATTTTATGTATTACTAAGTGGGGCAAGAACTGTTTAAACGTAAGATTTTATGTATTACTAAGTGGGGCAAGAACTGTTTAAACGTCAGATATTATGTATTACTAAGTGGGGCAAGAACTGTTTAAACGTCAGATATTATGTATTACTAAGTGGGGCAAGAACTGTTCAAACGTCAGATTTTATGTATTACTAAGTAGGGCAAGAACTGTTTAAACGTAAGATTTTATGTATTACTAAGTAGGGCAAGAGCTGTTTAAAC
>NW_013801105.1:0-547 GCF_000517525.1 Limulus polyphemus | reverse complement strand
TTACAGCAGTGGCAACTGGAACAAGAAAGGAAACAAGAAGTACAAATGGAAAACATTAGTAAATTTAAGAGCGAATTAGATACATTAAGAGACCATTTATTGTCTTTTACACAAGGAGGATACATTGACCATCGACTTTATCAGCCCCAGACAATGGCAAGCCCCTTACAGAGCCCGCAGCTAAACCCTAATGCAGACATATTCAATTCCCATTAGAAGTCACATCCCAGATATGAATGTCTGTAATAGGAGTGATCCAGTGCGAAGGAAGCCACAGGAATTCGATGGGAAGGCACAGTGGGAAGCATATAGAGCACAATTTGAGCTACTGGCAGAGATGAATGGATGGACAGAGGAGCAGAAAGCTCTATATCTGGCAACGAGCTTGAAGGGACAACCACTGGAAATACTTGGACAGTTGACAGCAGCCGACAGACACAACTATAGAGCACTGGTAGAGGCTCTGGAACTCAGTACGGAACCCAGAATCAGTCAGAAGTCTACAGGGCTAGGTTTAGGACGAGAATCAGTGCTAAAGGGGAGAGCC
>NW_013801104.1:0-720 GCF_000517525.1 Limulus polyphemus | reverse complement strand
AACAAATACTCAGCACGTAGACAGTGTAAGTTATGAAATACTCAACAGATAGGCAGTGTAGGTTAGCAGATACTCGAAAGTTAGGCAGTGTAGATTATCAGATATTCGACAGTTAGACAGTGTAAGTTAACAGCAGGTACTTGACAGTAAGGCAGTGTAGGTTAGCAGATACTCGACAGTTAGGCAGTGTAAATTATCAGATACTCGACAGTTAGACAGTGTAAGTTAACAGCAGGCACTTGACAGTAAATCAGTGTAAGTTAACAGCAGACACGCGACAGTTAGGCAGTATAGGTTAACAGCAGACACTCGACAGTTAGGCAGTTTAGGTTAACAGCAGACACTCGACAGCTAGGCACTTTAGGTTAACAGCAGACACTCGACAGTTAGGCAGTTTAGGTTAACAGCAGACACTCGACAGTTAGGCAGTATAGGTTAACAGCAGACACTCGACAGTTAGGCAGTTTAAGTTAACAGCAGACACTCGACAGTTAGGCAGTATAGGTTAACAGCAGACACTCGACAGTTAGGCAGTTTAGGTTAACAGCACATACACTCGACAGTTAAGCAGTTTAGGTTAACAGCAGACACTCGACAGTTAGGCAGTATAGGTTAACAGCAGACACTCGACAGTTAGGCAGTTTAGGTTAACAGCAGACACTCGACAGTTAGGCAGTATAGGTTAACAGCAGACACTCGACAGTTAGGCAGTTTAGGTTA
>NW_013801103.1:0-549 GCF_000517525.1 Limulus polyphemus | reverse complement strand
GTTTGATCTAACGCTTAAGGTGTCGTTTAAGTATGATTTATACTTGTTCTAACGTCTAAGATGTCGTTTAAGTTCACTTTACATGTGTTTGTTCCAGCGCTTAATGTTGTTTAAGTTTATTTTACATGGGTTTATTTGTTCTAGCGCTTAAGGTGTCGTTTAAGTTGACTTTACATGTGTTTGATCTAACGCTTAAGGTGTCGTTTAAGTATATTTTATACTTGTTTTAACGCTTAAGATGTCGTTTAAGTTGACTTTACATGTGTTTGATCTAACGCTTAAGGTGTCGTTTAAGTATAATTTATACTTGTTCTAACGTTTAAGATGTCGTATAAGTTGACTTTACGTGTGTTTGTTCCAGCGCTTAATGTTGTTTAAGTTTATTTTACATGGGTTTATTTGTTCTAGCGCTTAAGGTGTCGTTTAAGTTGACTTTACATGTGTTTGATCTAACGCTTAAGGTGTCATTTAAGTATAATTTATACTTAGTTCTAACTTCTAAGATGTCGTTTAAGTTCACTCTACATGTGTTTGTTCCAGCGCTTAATG
>NW_013801102.1:0-583 GCF_000517525.1 Limulus polyphemus | reverse complement strand
TAAAGATGAGTATGGTGGTTAAAAATTCTGTAACTAGTATTACAACTAGGTTTCATGGAGTAGTTTTACCAAGTAAGGCTATAGGTGAGTATGGTGGTTATAAATTCGGTAACTAGAGTTACACCTACGTGATCGTGGAGTTGGTGTACCAAATAACGCTAAAGATGAGAATGGGGTTACACATTCGGTAACTAGAGTTACACCTAGGTGTTCATGGAGTAGTTGTACCAAGTAAGACTAAAGATGAGTATGGAGGTTATAAATTTGGAAACTAGAGTTACACCTAGATGTTTATGGAGTAATTGTACCAAGTAAGACAAGAGATGAGTATGGTGGTTATAAATTCGGAAACTAGAGTTACACCTAGGTTTTCATGAAGTAGTTGTACCAAGTAAGGCTAAAGATGAGTATGGTGGTTATAAATTCGGTAACTAAAGTACACCTAGTTTTTGATGGTGTCGTTGTAAAAAGTAAGGCTAAAGATGAGTATGGTGGTTATAAATTCTGAAATTAGAGTTACACCTAAGTGTTCATGGAGTAGTTGTACCAAGTAAGACTAAAGATGAGTATGGTGGTTATAATA
>NW_013801101.1:0-546 GCF_000517525.1 Limulus polyphemus | reverse complement strand
CTGTTGTCTCTCTTCTTGTTTCTTTTGCTGCTCTTATATTGCTGCCATCAAGTCTGCTAAGCTGTAGTTGGATTTGCCACCTCTCGTTTCCATCTTCTTCTTTTTATTTTCTATCCCACTTCTGACACCAATTTGTTACGTCTATGTATGTTTGTTTGTTGATTCTTCTATGATACAATTCACTCACTTTTTACCGCGCTTAGACTTAATTGTTCGTCTCCGCCAACTATAGTTCCGATCTCTGTATCTGCTATCCTTGGTTCCCACCGACCGTAATCGCTGTCCTTGGTTCCCCACTCTTTATTTCTTTGTCTCTGCCTGCTTCGTCTAGTGCACTTATATACGATAATACCGCCTGTTCTAGAAGCTTCTAGACTCTCAACACGTGCTACCAGCATCACTTGACTTCCGCTGTCATAACACACTAGCGAATCTTCTAGAATACTCGTCACGTGACCCCCACTGTCATAACACACTAGCGAATCTTCCAGAATACTCGTCGTGTGACCCCACTGTCATAACTTTTAATTAAGTTATTGTTAATTA
>NW_013801100.1:0-549 GCF_000517525.1 Limulus polyphemus | reverse complement strand
TCTTCTCTTTGGTCTTCCTGGGATTATACAACCACACCTTGTCCTCTGGTACAAAACTGACTTCAGTAGATCTCTTATCATAAGTTAAATTCATCAAATTAGCAGGACCATGATAACGCCAAAGCCTGTTGTTGGCATGCACAACTTTTGGCTTACCTCGCCGACCACATTTTACCCAGAAAGTCACGTCTGAGAGACGATCCACTATGTCATATGGGCCTTCCCATGGAGAAGACAACTTAGGAGACTTCCTTTTGGTCTTCCTGGGATTATACAACCACACCTTGTCTTCTGGTACAAAGCTGACTTCAGTAGATCTCTTATCATCAGTTAACTTCATCGAATTAGCAGACGTTTTCAAGTTTGAACGCACTTGATGGTGAATATCATCCATCCTTTCCGATAACACTTTCACAAACTCTCACACATTCTCAGGCAACTCTTCATAAGGTGTGCTTAAGCTAGACATCTTCTCCCAAGCAGGGCGCAAAACACTTGCTTTTAGAAAATCAATCATTGGCTTCAAATCTTGGTCTTTCTCCTGTTCTG
>NW_013801099.1:0-549 GCF_000517525.1 Limulus polyphemus | reverse complement strand
CACCCAAGGCAACACACTCGTGAAATGGCCCAGAAATTGCATGTATCTCATGAAATAATACGTAAACATCTAAGGAATATGTGAAAACTCCATAAAGAAGGTGTTTGGGTGCCTCACGAGCTCTCCGATGATCACTGTTTCCAACGCGTGAACGTTGCTTCGTCTCTTCTGGAGCGTAATGCGCGTGAACCATTTTTGGACAGAATTGTCACCGGTTATGAAAAATGGATTCTCTATGCGAATATTAAATGCCAAAAACAATGCCTCAGTCCTAGACAAAAACCACTTCTTACCCAAAAACCTGGACTTCATCCGTAGAAAGTGATGCTTTGCATTTGGTGGGACATCAAAGAAGTAATTCATTTCGAACTCCTCAATCCACGGCGAACTGTTAATGCAGAGATCTATAGTCAGCAAATGGAACCTTTAAAGCAAGCCCTTCATCAGAAATGCCCTTCACTCGTCAATTGGAAGGGTGTTCTTCTTCTCCACGACAATGCACGTTCACATGTGGCACGTTTGACGCAACACAAGATTGTAGAGTTGTGT
>NW_013801098.1:0-549 GCF_000517525.1 Limulus polyphemus | reverse complement strand
TTTTTACGGGACGTATCTTCTTCCGTACTGGTCTCCGTATTACAGGAGCACTACGTATTGTTTGACGAACATAACTTCTTCAATGTTATAGATTGTTTTAAAACTTCGCTCAGTAAAAGTCAGGAAAATGATAGAATATTTTTATAAAGTATTCAAAACGTCTTGAGTGTTCTAAGTGACAAAGTTGCATGTTCATAATTGTGACATTCGTTTCGGGTTTCACTGAGCAACCCTGGATTGCATAGCCTGATGGTCAGGGCGCTCAACTACTAATCTCCGGGTCACGACTTTTAATCTTCGTCATCGAAAATGCTTGTCATTTCAGCCATGAGGGTGTTATAATGTGACGGTCAATCTCACTATTCGTGGGTAAAAGAGTAGCCCAAGAGTTGGCGGTGGGTGGTGTTGACTAGCTGCCTTTCCTCTAATCTATCATTTCAAAATTATGGACTATTAGAGAAGATACCGTATTTTTCGGTGTGTAAGACGCACTTTTTTACCCCAAAATTTGATGTCAAAATCTACTTGCGTGCTATACACCGAAGGTAT
>NW_013801097.1:0-740 GCF_000517525.1 Limulus polyphemus | reverse complement strand
CAAATAAAACACTAAGTGCCCTTGAAAACTAGGACTAAATCAATAGTACAGTTAATAACAAGTAAAACACTAAGTGCCCTTGAACACTAGGAATAAATCAATAGCAAAGTTAGTAACAAATGAAACACTAAGTGTTCTTGAAAACAAGGACCAGATCAATAGTACAGTTAATAACAAGTAAAACACTAAGTGCCCTTGAAAACTAGAACTAAATCAATAGTACAGTAAGTAACAAATAAAAAACTAAATGCCCTTGAAAACTAGGACTAAATCAATAGTATTGTTAGTAACAAGTAAAACACTAAGTGCCCTTGAAACTAGGACTAAATCAATAGCAAAATAGTAACAAATGAAACACTAAGTACACTTGAACACTAAGACTAAATCAATACCAAAGTTAGTAACAAGTAAAACACTAAGTGCCCTTGAACACTAGGACTAAATCAATAGCAAAGCTAGTAACAAATAAAACATTACGTACCCTTGAACACTAGGACTGAATCAATAGTACAGTTAGTAACAAATAAAACACTCAGTGCTCTTGAAAACTAGGACTAGATCAATAATACAGTTAGTATAAAATAAAACATTAGGTTCCCTAGAACACTAGGACTAAATTAATAGCAAAGTTAGTAACAAATGAAACACTAAGTACGCTTGAACACTAGAACTAAATCAATAGCAAAGTTAGTAACAAGTAAAACACTAAGTGCCCTTGAAGACTAGGACTAAATCAATAA
>NW_013801096.1:0-549 GCF_000517525.1 Limulus polyphemus | reverse complement strand
ATGCTCCCCTTTTAGCACTACATGTACTGCATGTCCGGCACCATTCTTCCACATCTCGCCTCATACCTATCCAATAAAATCTTTGTCGTAGATGACTCAATGTCTTCCTAATCCCGAGATGTTCTCCTGTTAAATTATCATGGGATTGATGCAGCAAAACTTTCCGTAACTTCCTCGATATAACTGTTTGCCAAGTCGTCAATTTCCCATCTGTAGTTTCCCATCTGCGGACAAGAATACCATTTTCATGCTTTAACTGGTCCCATTGTGCCCAATAGTGCTTTGTCACTGGGCTTAGATTAGACACCTTCTCCCAAGCAGGGCGCACAACACTTGCTTTTAGGAAATCAATCATTGGCTTCAAATCTTGGTCCCTGTCCTGTTCTGCTTTGATATCTGTATTTAGTTCTACTTCATCATCATCAACTTTTTCAGTCGGCTTGACTTCAGCCCGATGGCACCCAATCAGCTCAACTTCTCTTTTGACAGTTACCGGAACTTGGCCTTTGTTGTTCCCAAACATCATTTTTATCAAAAATCAATCACAAA
>NW_013801095.1:0-549 GCF_000517525.1 Limulus polyphemus | reverse complement strand
CTTGCCATTTTACTCTTAGCTGTTGGGACTTTCACGATGGGGGTTGGTGGGCATCCCTCAGCATCAACCACTACTGGTTTCCCGAAGCTGACTTATTGGTGGTATTCTTCTTACACTGGCTCCTCATATGTCATTGTTCTCCACAGTTCCAAGAATCTTTCTGGGTAGCAGCCTTTCCCGCTGTAGCATCTCCCCTGTGTTGAAGTTGCCAGCATTGAGCTCTGTTGTGCCGAGATTTGTTTCAGTGCCAGTAAAGTCCCTCAAACCTCTCTGAAAGCTGACCTTTTCTGGCCTCGAATCCTGATGACTGTACCAACCTTGGTACCTATGTACTGGACTTAACGTAGGATTCAAATTTAAGAGCTCTGGCCATTGCATCCTGCATAGTAGAAGGGTGTGCTTGTTTTACTTGTATCATCAGTTGTGGACTGTCCAAGGCATCTACAAACTGATCCCTCAGCAACAGCTTGAGGACATCGGGTGGGGCAATTAGGTAGGCCTTGTGTCCCATACTTTCCCAATCCTGTGCCAGCTCTTGCACGTTCTACC
>NW_013801094.1:0-549 GCF_000517525.1 Limulus polyphemus | reverse complement strand
GTTTTTCTCGCCAGGCTTATATACTAAAAAAGAGGGCGCCTCGAACAAACTAGAGTTGCTAAGAAAATTCATGATCCTTTGAGAAACTCCAGCGCGCATGCTCCCAGTGTCGCGTGACTTCCGCTGTGGTAATATTACCCTTAATTTAAGCTTTCTAATGTTCTGCAAAATTGTCATAATAATAATCAACACTATTATTCTGCTTCTTTGTATGTACGACCGTTACGCTTTCTGACCGAGAACCTGCTGCGTAAGCACGCATAGTTAGAATGTTTCCCCAAGAAAAACCGCGCGTGGCGCATTATTCACTTGACGACTAACAGTCTGCCTGCAGCAGAGAGCTGCAAAGCTCAGTGATTAAGTCGCTACAATTGCTGTATGAAACAAGAAGTAACAACAAGAGGGGATTGTAGATATACTTTGCTAACCATTTTGTACAACAGAATATTAAAAAACTTATACAAAGTTTTTAAAAAAGGTTTGACGTTAGGTCGTAGAATAACATTATAAGTTTATTTATCAATAGTATTAAGTACAGTAAAGTTCAAT
>NW_013801093.1:0-549 GCF_000517525.1 Limulus polyphemus | reverse complement strand
TAACATGAGTGCATGTGTGCCGCATTATTGTAACTTCTGTATTGTTAGCCAGGCATGGCTGAAAGGTCAATAGAATAAAAATACTAAATATATATAAATGTATAATGTTATGAGATTTAAGCTATTTAGTCTAAACATTTATGTTTTCACTTTATAATTTGTTGTCATTCTAGAATGAAAGAGGCATAATTTCTATTTATTTCCTAATTTTTTATAGTGGTTACGAAATCAGTCAAATCTCCCGAACCCGTACAGAGATTTGTTACTGAAAATAACAGATAAAATATAAAGTTTTTCTTAAGAAACGTTTGATAATTATCTGGACATTATAAAGATTTCACATGTGAAATTTGAAAATTTTCTGATGCATAAAAGTATTTTTTATTTTAAAATGAAAATTACTTTCCATGTCAGATAGGCAACATGTGAAAAGAAAATAAAGGCATGAGAACAACATTGCTTTAAAAACCTTAAAACTTAATAAAAAAAATAGATATTTTGCATATGAAAGCATTGTAATGTTTACTGATAAACTGCCAAATTTCATTA
>NW_013801092.1:0-549 GCF_000517525.1 Limulus polyphemus | reverse complement strand
CAAGTAAAAATGGCTGAAGCAGATAAACCTAAGACTGCATTTAGTTATGGCCAAGTTCTCTGGCAATATTGTGTGATGCCATTCGGGCTTAGCAATGATTCCAGCACCATTTTAGAGGCTGATGGAAAGGGTACTAGAAGGCTAACAATGGAGGATAGCCCTATTGTACCTGGATGATGTAATTGTATTTGCAACAACTTTTGATGAGGAAATATTCCGGCTAGAGGAAGTATTCAAGCGTTTGAAAGCAGCAAACCTCAAACTCCATCCCAAGAAATGACACTTGTTCCAGAAATAGGTGCTTTACTTAGGTCACATTGTAAGTGAGCATGGTGTTCAAACTGATTTTGAGAAGGTGAAAGCAGTGCGTGACTGGCCAACATCAGACAATGTGGGAGAGTTAAGAAGTTTCTTGGGACTCTGTACTTATTACCAGAAGTTTGTGAAGAACATTGCAACTATAGCTGCTCCATTATATGATTTGACCAAAACAAGGCCAGAAGTTTGAATGAATAGTTTCCTGCCAGCATGCTTTCAAGACATTGTGAG
>NW_013801091.1:0-548 GCF_000517525.1 Limulus polyphemus | reverse complement strand
CTTCGATAAAATGATGTTTGGGAACAACAAAGGCCAAATTCCGGTAAGTGTTGCTGCATCTGTTGATTTGCATGTCACAGCACTTAAGTCAACTACAATGCCCCTATGTCAGAAAAGATAATTTGGGGTAGAATAAAAGAACATCCCCAAGGAAGCGCGATGCTTGTGGAAGCAGTGGAAAAACCCATCCAGGCCAGCAGACGTGAAAATTGGAAGGTAACTTGTGGCAGGTCTTCAAGTCGTACCCATAACAGTGGCTAATATATCTAAATATGATCAGACATGTAAGTAAGGGGTATTGTTGGGTGTGTGCCAGGAGGTCGAGCTAGTCAATGTTAAGGCAAGAAATGCAACCACAAAGAAAGGACACCCTCTCCCAGAACATTTAACTGACCTCTATAAGAAGAGCATAGTCCATTTGTCACCATCACAGGCTCTTCTTTTTGGCGAATTATGCAGACGTCTTTTCAAAAGAAGATCATGACCTTAGGCTGCACAGGCAATCACCATCCAATAAAGATCCCTCCGAGGAGAATATCTCTGGCAAA
>NW_013801090.1:0-549 GCF_000517525.1 Limulus polyphemus | reverse complement strand
TTCATGGAGTTGTTGTACCAAATAACGCTAAAGATGAGTATGGTGGTTACAAATTCGGTAACTAGACTTACACCTAGGTGTTCGTGGAGTTGTTGTACCAAATAACGCTAAAGATGAGTATGGTTTTTATAAATTCGGTAACTAGAGTTACACGTAGGTGTTCGTGGAGTTGTTGTACCAAATAAGGCTAAAGACGAGTATGGTTGTTATAAATTCGGTAACTAGACTTACACCTAGGTGTTCGTGGAGTTGTTGTACCAAATAACGCTAAAGATGAGTATGGGGGTTACACGTTTGGTAACTAGAGTTACACCTAGGTGTTCATGTATTAGTTGTACCAAGTAAGGCTAAAGATGAGTATGGTGGTTATAAATTTGGTAACTATAGTTACAACTATGTGTTCATGGAGTAGTTGTACCAAGTAAGGATAAAGATGAGTATGGTGTTTATAAATTCGGTAACTAGAGTTACACGTAGGTGTTCGTGGAGTTGTTGTACCAAATAACGCTAAAACGAGATTGATTATTATAAATTCGGTAACTAGAGTTA
>NW_013801089.1:0-1028 GCF_000517525.1 Limulus polyphemus | reverse complement strand
ATCTATTTGTTTTAGAGCGACATTGAGATGTCTACAGTGTCTACTTTACAGTATATTTAAGAGCCACATTGAGATATCTTCTGTGCCTTCTTTACTTTACTTTTTTTAGAACCACATTGAGATATCTATTATGTCTACTTGAAGATCTATTTGTTTTAGAGCCACATTTAGATATCTACTGTGTCTACTTTACAATCTATTTGTTTTAGAGCGACATTGAGATGTCTACAGTGTCTACTTTACAGTATATTTAAGAGCCACATTGAGATATCTTCTGTGCCTACTTTACGATCCATTTTTTTAGAACCACATTGAGATATCTATTATGTCTATTTTACGATTTATTTGTTTTATAGCCACATTGAAATATCTACTGTGTCTGCTTTACGATCTATATGTTTTTGAGCTACAATTAGATATCTACTAAGTCTACTTCACGATCTCTTTGTTTTAGAGCCACATTAAGATATCTAGTGTGTATACTTTACGAACTATTTGTTTTAGAGCCACATTGAGATATCCACGGTGTCTACTTTGTGAATTATTTGTTTTAGAACGACATTGAGATATATACTGTGTCTACTTTACGACATATTTGTTTTAGAGCCATATTGAGATATCTACTGTTTATACTTCACAATCTATTTTTACAGCCACATTAAGATATCTGCTGTGTCTTATTTACGATCTATTTGTTATAGAGCCATATTGAGATACCTACTGTGTCTACATTAAGATATATTTTTTAGAGCCACAATGAGATATCCACTGCGTATACTTTACGATATATTTGTTTTAGAGCCACATTGAAATATCTACTGCGTTTCTTTAAAATATATTGGTTTCAGGACTATATTGAAATATCTACTGTGTCTACTTTACGATCCATGTTTTAGAACCACATTGAGATATCTATTATGTCTACTTTATGATCTATTTGTTTTACAGCCACTTTGAGATATCTGCTGTGTCTACTTTACGATCTATTTCTTTTAAAGCCAAATTAAGATATCTACTTTGTCTACTTT
>NW_013801088.1:0-549 GCF_000517525.1 Limulus polyphemus | reverse complement strand
AACTTAAGTCAATTACAATACCAGAGAAGATAATTTGGGGTAGAATAAAGGAACATCCCCAAGGAAGACTGATGCTTGTAGAAGCAGTGGAAGACCCATCCAGGCCAGCGGACTTGAAGATTGGAAGGTCACTTGTGGCAGGTCATCAAGTGGAACCCATAACAGGGGCTAATTTCTCTAAATGTGAGTAGACACTTAAGGAAGGGGCATTGTTGGGTGTGTGCCAGGAGGTAGAGCCAGTCAATGTTAAGGCAAGAAATACAACCATAAAGAAAGAAAGGGCATCCTCTCCCAGAACATTTAACTGACCTCTATAAGAAGAGCATAGTCCATTTGTCATCATCACAGGCTCTTCAGGTTAGGGAACTTTTGGCGAATTGTGACCTCGGCTGCACAGACCTTGTAGAGCACAGAATGTACACAGGCAATCACCATCCAATAAAATTCCTTCCATGCAGAATAGCTCCAGCAAAGCGACAAGAGATGGAAAAGGTCATGGATGACCTAATTAAGGAAGAGATAGTCGAGAATCAGATAGTCCCTGGTTAG
>NW_013801087.1:0-2006 GCF_000517525.1 Limulus polyphemus | reverse complement strand
ACCGAACATAGAACAGATACATATCAACGATACAAAACCAAGGTGTAACATTCTATACAGGTGTTCTATGTTCGGCGTATATGAGCTGTATAGAATGTTACACCTTGGTTTTGTAGTGTTGATATGTATCTGTGCTATGTTCGGCGTATATGAAGATACATATCAACACTACCTGTATAGAATGTTACACCTTGGTTTTCTTGGTTTTGTAGTGTTGATATGTATCTGTGCTATGTTCGGCGTATATGAGCTGTATAGAATGTTACACCTTGGTTTCGTATCGTTGATATGTATCTGTTCTATGTTCGGCGTATATGATCTGTATAGAATGTTACACCTTGGTTTCGTATCGTTGATATGTATCTGTGTTATGTTCGGTGTATATGATGTAGCATGACCAGGTGGTTAGGGCCCCGGCATGGCCAGGTGGTTAGGGAAGGCAGCTTGTCATCACCACCCACCGCCAACTCTTGGGCTACTATTTTACCAACGAATAGTGGGATTGACCGTCACATTATAACGTCTCCACAGCTGAAAGGGCGAGGTATTCGAACCCGCGACCCTCAGATTGCGAGTGGAGCGCCCTCTAACCACCAGGCCTAATTATTCAGGAAATTTGATAAGAAATAAAAACAAGATCGGCGTATGAGCTGTATGAAATGTTACACGTTTCTTGGTTTTGTGGCGTTGATATGTATCTGTTCTATGTTCGGCGTATATGAGCTGTATAGAATGTTACACCTTGGTTTTGTAGTGTTGATATGTATCTGTGTTATGTTCGGCGTATATGATCTGTATAGAATGTTACACCTTGGTTTTGTATCGTTGATATGTATCTGTTCTATGTTCAAATGATACAATACTATCGTAATATAAGTTGTTGTTTTGTTTGTTTGTTTGTTAACCGGACTTCTACAAAGAAATATATGAGAACGAAATTTAATGATTCGTAGATAATCTCAAATAAAATAAGGTTATGGGTTTTGAAGTTTTTTATATGTACTGAAGCTAGCTTTCAATGTAAGTAGCATAGTTTCGAGGTTATTGAGCGTTAGTTTGAACGGAAATTACCATTCAATGTTTTAATGCCTTTCGGAATCAGCATCATGGTGTAAATCCACCAACAGCGGGCGAAGTAGTGGTAAAAAAACGCAAAAAGCAAACTGCTAATCTGAAAATTTGTATGTATCCCTGCATGGGCCTAATGAACCCCCAAACTAATTTTGGTGGAGATCCATCCACATCCTTCAAAGTAATTTACATGGAAATACAATAGACAGTAGTATTATATTTATATAGAAGTTTCTCCGACTCCTGTTGGAAGGTGCACATCAGGATGTTTTTATTTTATTTTTGCATGATGTTTACTTTCGTAGATAAAAGTTATGATAAAACTCAACGAAAAAAAAGAAGACTGTAAAGAAAAAAAATATAATGCTATCGACACACTTAACTAGATAACTTTAATATTTGAAACGTGCTGCCATCTTTTGGCCAAATAGCACATCACTACTTGTCATAAAATAAAATGGAATAATTGAATATTTTTTTTACCCTGTACGGGGAGGATTTCCTCCATCAACTGCAAATACTGTGAATTGATATCGATCACGTGTTTCGTAATCCAGTGATGTCACCAGAGTTACTGCTCCGGATGTGCGGTCAACCATAAATATATCCTAAAATAATGTACTTAATTACTAGAAATCCTACACATTATTCAATAAATACAACGCATAAAAGGGCACAATACTAAACTGGAAAACAAAAATGTGAAACTTTTGTAAACATTTCAAATGTTTATCATGTATATTTCCATAGGTATCCAACTGAAAAACAAAAAATGTGAAACTTTTGTAAACATTTCAAATGTTTATCATGTATATTTCCATAGGTATCCAACTGAAAAACAAAAATGTGAAACTTTTGTAAACATTTCAAATGTTTATCATGTATATTTCCACAGGTATCCAACTGAAAAACAAAAAATGTGAAACTTTTGTAAA
>NW_013801086.1:0-549 GCF_000517525.1 Limulus polyphemus | reverse complement strand
GAACTCTTAGAATAACATTTATTTAACATTTGATAACTTCATAAAACCTTACAACTTCAAACATTAACTATATTGGATTATTACTTGCATTAACACTTTTATTCATATACAGTCACTATTCTATATACTTCTACACTAGCTGATTAAGACAGAGAGATTATACTTACAGTAGAGTTGGTTTGCTAGAGGCCTTAGCCATGTTAGTCATTTTCATTGTCATCTCTTCAGTCCTGGAGAACTTCAGAATTTACTCGATGGATAACTTCAGTCTTGGAGAACTTGCTGGAGAACTTTTCTACAGTCCCAGAGAACTTAACTTTTCAGCCTCTAACATGGGTTTTAAACTATCTTTTCTCTGTATTATTTTGACCTACTAAATAGGACACAGCATCACCCACAAATAGTCCTGTGCTCCTATTGGATACTTTAGGGGAATTCTCGGGCTATACCAGAACCAGAACTCTCAAGTAATTGGTCATAGATAAGTGGTGTTAGCCGGCTGCCTATTTACATGTACTGCTACACCCATGTGTTGTAACTAATACCACC
>NW_013801085.1:0-547 GCF_000517525.1 Limulus polyphemus | reverse complement strand
TGTAGGACACTAATTATTGTTTAAACATTTTCCCAAGAGCATTATTTTATGCATACTATGTTACGTTTTGCAGAATCTGAACTATTGTTTGAACATCCTCACTGAAGCGTTACACTATATATATAGTACAGAACATGTTGTATAGAACACCAATTATTGTTTAAATATTCTTCCATGGGTGTTATCCTACATATACTACAGTTATTTTAAATTTCAATATTATTAACCACGTTAGTGGGCCAGTAGGGTGTCTAGTGTGCTAGGCTTTGTAATTGCACTCTTTTATCAACATCGTTTCCAATTTGGTTGCTCGTGAGGAAAGTTTATTGGCTGCTTACCTTATATGAAGTTAGAATTAGTAGTGCCTATTATAAAATAAGCAAACTGGGATTTTATTTCCAATATTTGAATGACAATACATGTTTTCATCGTAATTAGCACATCACATTTCATATTGTTCTTTCGGCTGGTCAGTAACGGAGAAGTTACCAGCACATCTAAGGCAGTCGAGCCTCTAAAACTAATATTTGATTGTTTGGAGCATTTG
>NW_013801084.1:0-549 GCF_000517525.1 Limulus polyphemus | reverse complement strand
TGGTCAACGAGAGCATCAAGGTCCGATTGATCATAAGTCTCTCCAGGAGACAGGTAGAGAGAACAAACAGTGATTGCACAAGCCAAGGAAACAGGTATGGCTACGGCCTCCAAGGGTGTATCGAGGGACACAGATAAGGAGGGCACATGCTGGTCAACCAGCAGTGCCACCCCTTCATGTACCCACCCATCACACAACCTGTCATTCCGGTACAAGGAAAACTGCTGAAGGGTGACTGTATCGGCAGGTTTCAGGAATGTTTCCTGTAAGGAGAGACACGCAGGATGATAGGAGTCAATCAAGGCCTTAATGTCATCGAGATTAGAACGAAAATCTCGATATTTCCACTGTATCAAAGTGGCCATTTTTATGTATGTTTAGGAGAAGAGGGTGGAGAACCCTTCGGTTTACGACCACGCCGTTTTTCTTTACTAGATGGAGGTCGATCGACCTCCATGGATCCTGCCCTTGAACAAGCGGGCAGATCTCTGTCATCAGACTGAGGACGTAATCGAATAATCGTCCTGCATTTAGGGACCAAAGAACCTC
>NW_013801083.1:0-549 GCF_000517525.1 Limulus polyphemus | reverse complement strand
TGCATACATTTTCCCATTAAGATGGTGTTGCAGTAACTAAAAAAGATGATAATCTGATGGTGCCATATCTGTGGAATATGGTGGGTGGGGGAGAACTTCCCAACCCAACTCCATAATCTTATGTTGTGTCAAACATGCCAAATGTGGACATACATTGTCGTAGAGAAGAAGAACACCCTTGCCATTGATGAGTGAAGGGCATTTCTGATGAAGAATTGAGGAGTTCAAAATGAATTACTCCTTTGAAGTCCCACAAAATTCAAAGCATCATTTTCTGCAGATGAAGTCCTGGTTTTAGAGTCGGAAGTGGTTTTTGTTTAGGATTGAGCCGTTGTTTTTGGTGTTTAATATTCGCTTAGAGAATCCATTTTTCATCACCAGTGACAATTCTGTCCAAAAAAATGGTTCACACACATTACGTGCCAGAAGAGATGAAGCAATGTTTGCAAGTTGGAAACAATGATCATTGGAGAGTTTGTGAGGCACCCACACACCTTCTTTATAGAGATTTTCATATTCCTTAGATGTTTACACATTGTTTAATGAGAG
>NW_013801082.1:0-549 GCF_000517525.1 Limulus polyphemus | reverse complement strand
AGGACATCGGGTGGTGCAGTTGGGTTAGCCTTGTGTGCTATACTTTCCAAATTCTGTGCCAGCTCTTGCAGGCTCTCCCCCTTTAGCACGGGATGTAGTCCTAAACCTAGTCCTGTAGACTTTGGATTGATTTTTCAATTCCATACCTGATTTATAGAGCACTATCAGTGCTCTATAGTTGTGCCTGTCATCTGCTGACAACTGTCCAAGTATTTCCAGTGGTTGTCTCTTCAGGCTTATTGCCAGGTGCACTGCTTTCTGCTCCTCTGTCTATCCATTCATTCCTGCTAAGAGCTCAAATTGTGCTCTATATGCTTCCCATGGTGTTTTCCCATCGAATTCCTGTGGCTTCCTTCGTAATCGATCACCCCTATTGCTGACACTCATGTCTGGAATGTGATTTCTGGCAGGACTGAAGATGTCTGCATTAGGGTTTAGCTGCAGAGTCTGGAAGGGGCTTCCTGTTGTCTGATTAAGTCCATGGCTAATATATCCTACCTGTGTAAAAGACACTAAATCATCCTTTAATGTATTTAATTCACTTTAAAA
>NW_013801081.1:0-541 GCF_000517525.1 Limulus polyphemus | reverse complement strand
AGTTTGGTTCAAAACCTACAAAATCTTCATCGCTTTCACTGTAATTTATTTTTTATTATTTAGGGAGCATTATAAATAGTTCAGAGAGAGAGGTGAAAGATGCTCAGTCAGCCTGGTCCAGCTTCCACCGTGGCACTCGGGTCGGGTGGCACTGACCATGGTCAACCTCTCTCAGTATGATAGGAAAATGATCACTGCCCCGTGGATCACTGTCAACCATCCAAGAAAAGCAAGTGAAAAGTGCAGGGGAGCAAATCGAGAGATCAATGCAGTAAAAGACTGACTAGGTGCATGAAAATAAGTATATGTTCCAGTATTGAAGAGAGAAAGGTTGTGATCCGAGAGCAAACGCTCTATGGAACGATCCCTCCCATCAATATCAGCACCACCCAGAGGGGTTGTGCCCATTAAAGTCTCCCAGAAGTAAAAAGGGAGGTGGCAACTGGTCAACGAGAGCATCAAGGTCCGATTGATCATAAGTCTCCCCAGGAGACAGGTAGAGAGAACAAACAGTGATGGCACAACCCAAGGAAACACGTAT
>NW_013801080.1:0-549 GCF_000517525.1 Limulus polyphemus | reverse complement strand
GAACAATTATTACTAATAGTTATTACAAACAATGATTTATAAACAAAAGTTTCACAAACTTATGAACAATATAAAGTTTTCTTTCTAGTCTGGAACTTCCTTAATATCTTATCTAGGATTCACGATGAGCGAGTTAATTACGAGTTGATGTAGGTACGATTCGCTTAACGGGAAGCTAGGTAGTTTTGTCCTCCGTTATTTATCAGCCACAAACTCCTACCGGTGACGTTAGGTAATGTTTTCGTAAAAATACTAATGTCCAATGAGAATCCACTGAAGTTAAAATGAGTTGTAATGTTCGAACTTTGTAAATGCTCCTGGTTAAATATCAGAAGTTTTCCAATTGATAAACGTTATAACAATCACAGTTACAGCTTCCAAAGTTTGTTGCACACTGACTATAGCAAACTAGTAATAGATACCCACTTCTGGCGCGTCGCGGTGGTTATATTTATAGGTGTGTGGAGGCTTTCTAGACAATTCAGATTACGTAACAATACAAATTCAAGCGTTTATGTACACACACATATAATGTTGATTCTTACTCTC
>NW_013801079.1:0-548 GCF_000517525.1 Limulus polyphemus | reverse complement strand
CAAACAAATCGAGCTTGAACAAGGCCGTATTGCAGCTGAAAGAGAAGATAAACGTGTCGAGGCCGAAAAAGAAATTAGGCTGAAAGAAATGGAAATTAGACTCAACTCCGATTGACCAAGGTAAAATGACAACTTTGAACTTAATCATCAATATGTTAAAGTATCACCATTTAATGAAAATGAAGTTGATAAATATTTCCAACACTTTGAGAAGGTTGCCCAAACCACGGAATGGCCCACCGAAAAAATTATTATTATTACAAAGTGTCTTAACTGGTAAAGCATAAGAAGCTTATACCGCTCTATCTCTAGAAGATTGTACGAATTATAACAAGGTTAAAGCAGCTATTCTCAAAGCATACGAGTTAGTACCGGAAGATTATCGCCCAAAGTTTCGAGATTATCGCAAACAAGATGATCAAACATATGGAATTTGCTCACGAAAAAGAGGTTTATTTTGATCTATGGTGTAATTCTATATATATTGACAATAGTTTCGACAAACTAAGACAATTATGTCTAATTGAGGAATTTTAAATGTCGTGCAT
>NW_013801078.1:0-549 GCF_000517525.1 Limulus polyphemus | reverse complement strand
GGCTTCCTTGGAGATGTTCTTTTATCCTACCCCAAATTATCTTCTTGAAATAGGGGGTATTGTAGTTGACTTAAGTGCTGTGACTTGCAAATCAACAGAAGCAGCAACACTTACCGGAATTTGGCCTTTGTTGTTTCCAATCGTCATTTTATCGAAGTTAAATACACACTTCCTCAGTATTGAGTAGTCCAACCCTAATATGCATTGGTCTTTAGTGTCAGCCAAGTATGCTTTGTGTCTATCCTTCATGCCTATGAGCCCAATAGTTACCCACACTGGTCCCCACAACCTAGCATAATGTCCTGTCACACCACAGAGCTTCTGAACAGCTTCTGGTAGTCCTTTGTGATCCAGCACCTTGATACTCACAAGGATTTGCTGAGATGCAGAATCTATGACAAAGTTGCACCTTTGGCCATCCAGCTTTCCTGTCACATAGACACTATGTGTGCTTGCCATTTTATACATAGCTGTTGGGACATTCATGATAGGAGTTGGTGGGCGTCCCTCAGCACCAACCACTACTGGTTTCCCGAAGCTGACTTATTG
>NW_013801077.1:0-548 GCF_000517525.1 Limulus polyphemus | reverse complement strand
CTACACTGTTGTTCCATCACGTTGTGAACGTCTTATATATACAAGACTAACACATATCTAGTAAATGCTACGGCATTCTTGAAGGAACAGGATATTTCTAGAAAGAGGTGTCGTGATACTAGTCACGTGACCTCGCTGATGCAACACTATGTAACAACTGGAAAGACGTCGACAGGTGGGATGTTTATTTTTACAGCCACATAAATAAGTAAGTAGGTAAATAGATGGATTTATTTAGTCAGACAGAGAGAATAGTTTATTTTTACATTACTGCCTCTTCATGAAGTATATATTACCCCTGATGTGCCACTATGATTTACACAATGTCAGTGAAGTCTAAGTTGATGAGTTACTCATTGCTTCTGTTACTCCAATAGCTTTTGTTATGCACAGACAGCAAGTTCATTGGTTGAGAAAACGCAGTAAAGGTTAACGATATGACAGTAATTTGTTTACTTGTTCAATATATTGTTACGTCTCCGTTCGTTCGTTAATTAATTTTCCGCCAATTCTTTCCGACTAAACTTTAGCGACACAAGTCCTTTCTT
>NW_013801076.1:0-1153 GCF_000517525.1 Limulus polyphemus | reverse complement strand
GGGTACTTTTTTAAAAAAAAACTTCACGAAGAAAAAGCAAAGCTTGTTATGTAATTATTACAGACAGACCGCTTTTTACTCCTGATAAAATAAAGTCAATTATTCGAAGGCGCTCAAGTTTCTCAATCTTTCGGAATTTACTTGAGGTTTTTTGTGATCAAGACACGCGATAGTGTGTCGTGCGGCCAAAGCAACCTACAGGACACACTGTATGTTATTCACAGGAGTGATAGTCTAGAGATTTTCCATAATTTCAATTTTCTTCAAAGTCATGGACGCAAAGAAATCTGGATGAGAGGCGGTGTAGGAGAAACTACAAGGTACATACCTCTTGAGAGGCGGTGTAGGAGACACTATAAAGCACATACCTCTTGAGAGGCGGTGTAGGAGACACTACAAGGTACATACCTCTTGAGAGGCGGTGTAGGAGACACTACAAGGTAGGTGTGTACCTTGTATTGTCTCCTACACCACCGCTGAAGAGGTATGTACCTTGTATTGTCTCCTACACCGCCTCTCAAGAAGTGTGTACCTTGTAGTGTCTCCTACACCGCCTCTGAAGAGGTATCTGTACCTTGTAGTGTCTCCTACACCGCCTCTGAAGATACCTCTTGAGAGGCAGTGTAGGAGGCACTATAAGGTACATACCTCTTGATAGGTGGTGTAGGATACACTATAAGGTACATACTTCTTGATAGAAATACAAGGTGCATACCTCTTCACACCCTGGCTCTCTAATTAGATACAAAAATGTTCAAAGGTTTGCCTACCCTGCCAGTGTTAACTGGGAGTGACACAACTAGTAAAGTAGACACTAAAACTGCTGCACTAAGATAAACCCATTGGCCTATTTGAAGGTTTTGGAAAGAAATTGAGTCATATGGACGTTCACTCATTAAAGCTGAGGAGCACTTGGTACAGGTTTTTACAAGTGGTGTCTCCTACAGAGGAGTACTTGGTATAGGTATTTACAAGTGGTGTCTCCTACAGAGGAGCACTTGGTACAGGTATTTACAAGTGGTGTCTCCTACAGAGGAGTACTTGGTATAGGTATTTACAAGTGTTGTTCCCTACTGAGGAGTACTTGGTACAGGTACTTATAAGTGGTATCCCCTACAGAGGAGCACTTGGTACAGGTATTTACAAGTGGTGT
>NW_013801075.1:0-544 GCF_000517525.1 Limulus polyphemus | reverse complement strand
CATTGATAAGAATTTACAGTAACTATTCATTCATTAGTTAACCAGACCGTCATTTTTTTGTTCAACTTTGGGCAAAATGGTGGGTAAAACAAAATACGTGGCCTAGCTAACTAATCTTTATCAATGCTATAAGTGTAGCTACTAGTTTGGCCGCCAAATTTGTTTTCATTCCTTTAAGTGGCACACTCAATCCTTTTTGGCCACACCTCTTTTTCACACCTAAGGTGTTTTTGATTAAATATCATGACTTTTTTGTCAATACACACCAGCAAACCACAGCAAGTAAGAATGTGACATTCGATAGTAACCAACATTAGCTTTAGGATCGCAGCCCTATTATTCGGAACAGATCTTTACTTTGCAGAAGCAACCAGATTATTTAAAACATATGGTGGTAGATCTTCCTCTGTAAAACAGTGTTAATAACTTCCTTTATAGCAACACAATTGACACTAGTAATGGCTGGAGACGGCTTAAATGGGTAATGAAGAAAAACTTTAATATAAGTTTAACATGACAGTAAATGTACAACGTTTCGACAAGG
>NW_013801074.1:0-548 GCF_000517525.1 Limulus polyphemus | reverse complement strand
AGAGGCCACTGATTTCAGGATCTAGAGAATAAACCAATGATCGGAGGTAACTGATTCAACGATCTACAGAACAAACCAATGACCAGAGGCCACTGATTCCAGGATCTAGAGAATAAACCATTGATCGAAGGTAACTGATTCCATGATCTACAGAACAAACCAATGACCGGTGGTCACTGATTCGAGGATCTACAGAACAAACCAATGACCGGAGGTCACTGATTTCATGATCTTTTATATACTACAATATAAAGCTCTGTACTTCTTGACCACAATATGCTACAGCTTATGTCAGCGTTGAGCTTGAGAGCATAACTAAGGGGAATACCAAGTATCACAACACTACTCAGTTTAGTTCAAATAATCATTTAACATCGATTATCCAACATCGATTATTCAACATCGATTATTCAACATCGATTATCCAACATCGATTATTCAACATCAATGCTACTACTTGAATATCCATGAATTATTCAACATCGATTATCCAACATCGATTATTCAACATTGATTATCCAACATTGATTATCCAACATCGATTATCC
>NW_013801073.1:0-546 GCF_000517525.1 Limulus polyphemus | reverse complement strand
GTTTGCTATTCCAGCAAGTCGACGGAGTTGCCATGGGCTCTCCTCTTGGAGTAACTTTCGCCAATTTTTACATGTGTCACATAGAAAACAAAGTGCTGCAGGACCACCACCCCGCACTGTACTGCAGATACGTCGACGACTGCTTCATCATTACCAAGGATACTGATGAATTAATGAAGCTCCGACAAAACCTACAGGACAACTCTGTGCTTAAATTCACTCACGAAATAGCCACTGACAAAACCATCAATTTTCTGGATGTACATATCGACGCCAACAACAGCACATACGCCACATCTGTCTATCAAAAACCCACTAGCCAGGGAATCTACCTCAACGCTCAAAATGAATGCCCTCAAAGATACAAAACTGGAACCATCCACGCCCTCATCCACCGTACCTACAAAATATCCTCAAATTGGAATCTATTTCACAACAGAATTCGTACACTCCGACAAACATTCATCAATAATGGGTATAGTAATACCACATTCGACAAGACACTTCAACGATACCTGGACAGCCGCCAAAAAAACACAACTACCG
>NW_013801072.1:0-549 GCF_000517525.1 Limulus polyphemus | reverse complement strand
CCTCTGTCCATCCATTCATTTCTGTCAGTAGCTCAAATTGTGCTCTATGCACTTCCCATGGTGCCTTTCCATCGAATTCCTGTGGCTTCCTTTGTACTAGATCATTCCTATTGCTGACACTCATGTGTGGAATGTGACTTCTGGCAGGACTGAAGATGTTTGCATTAGGGTTTAGCTGCGGGGTCTGGAAGGGGCTTCCTGTGTTATCTGGGGCTGATTAGGTCCATGGCTAATATATCCTCCATGTGTAAAAGATAGTAAATCGTCCTTAAATGTATTTAATTCATTTTGAAATTTACTAATCTTTTCCATTTGTGTATGCTGGCTTTCTCTCAACTTTTGGATACTTTCTTCTTGTTTCATTTCTTTCTCCTCCAACCACTGCTGTTGTCTCTCTTCTTGTTTCTTTTCTTTTTTCCCCAACAACTGCTGTAATCTTTCTTTTTGTTTCTTTTCTTTTTCCTCCAACAACTGCTGTAATTTCTCTTATTTATTTTGCTGTTCGAGCTGCCATTGTTGCAGGTTTTCTTGCCATTGCTGTTGTCTCTC
>NW_013801071.1:0-549 GCF_000517525.1 Limulus polyphemus | reverse complement strand
CCCTAATATGCATTGGTCTTCAATGTCAGCCAAATATACTTTCTGTCTGTCCTTCATGCCCATGAGCTCAATAGTTACCCACACTGGTCCCCACAACCTTGTATAATGTTACGTCACACCACAGAGCTTCTGTACAGTGTCTGGTACTCCTTTGTGATCTAACATGTTGATACTCACAAGGGTTTGCTGAGATGCAGAATCTATGACAAAGTTGCACTTTTGGTTATCCAGCTTTCCTGTCACGTAGACACTATGTGTGCTTGCCATTTTACACTTAGCTGTTGGGACTTTCCCAATGGGGGATGGTTAGCATCCCTTAGCACCAACCACTACTGGTTTACTGAAGCTGACTTATTGGTAGTATTCTTCTTACACTAGCTCCTCATATGTCCCTGCTCTCCACAGTTCCAACAACCTTTCTGGGTAGCAGTCTTTCCTGCCGTGGCATTTTCCCTGTGTTGAAGTTGCCCATATTGAGCTTTCTTGTGCCCAGGTTTGTAACACTGCCAGCAAAGTCCCTTAAACTTCTCTGAAAGCTGCCCTTTTCTG
>NW_013801070.1:0-549 GCF_000517525.1 Limulus polyphemus | reverse complement strand
ATTCTAATGTACTCATCACGAATACTCTGCCTAAACAATCTATCTAAGAATATACACATGTTTCTCATGTGTAGGTGTTGTAGACACTTTCCATTCCTATAAATATATATATATATATATATGTGTGTGTGTTTCTTTTGAAGTAGGTGTTGTAGACACTGTCCATTCCTATCAGAGAATATTTACATATATTTCTCTTGGCGTAGGTGTTATAGACACTTTGCATTTCTATCAAAGAATATATACATATGTTTCTATTGAAGTAGGCATTGTAGACACTTTCTGTTCCTATCAAAGAATATATATATATGTGTGTGTTGTTCTTGGAGTAGGTGTTGTAGACACTTTCCATTCCTATCAAAGAATATATATGTTGTTCTTGGAGTAGGTGTTGTAGAAACTTTATTCCTATCAAATAATATATATATATATATGTGTGTTTCTTTTTGAGTAGGTGTTCTAGGCACTTTTCATTCCTATCAAAGAGTATATACATATATTTCTCTTGAAGTAAGTGTGTTAGACACTTTCCATTGTTATCAAAGAATA
>NW_013801069.1:0-1343 GCF_000517525.1 Limulus polyphemus | reverse complement strand
CAACCACTGTTATCGCAGACAGCACATTTATTTCTTGGATCTTCTATATCCAAAATATACAATAAATACTATGCATACTTAACATCAAACCACATCAAAATTGTTGTACAAAACTCTAACAAACACATTTTATTTATCGATGATTTTCAATAATATAGGCGATTTCAACGATTCCAAGGTGTAAAACGTAATGCTGTTAAACAAACCGCGCACTTTTACCCTTGGGTGACTTAAGACGATAAGCTAACCCGATAATCGATTAAAACGACCGGACAAACTAGAGGGAGGGCAGCAAGCAAGTAATAATAGCCGTCACAAGGGACAAAGCCTTAGTGACGTGTATTATTATTGGTTTGTTGGACTTCCTCTGGTTGTTTTATCAACATTAGGGACGGCTGTACCCGAACCCTATGGATCTCTGATCTGTTAGCATAGTCCACGTACATATAAAAGTAGCAAAATCCAACTGCTATAACAAGACCATTAAGAACTTGATTGGGTATTTGCACAAGGTAACATTTGTGGGTAATTTATGAACGTAATATTTAAGAACATGTAGCGGTAAATGTGCGCACGTCCGACAGACAGACCAACATTTTGTTACAGTAACTGTAGGGCCTTTTAAACTTTAACTCGCACTTCAAAAACTGTTTCTAGGTGTATGGATAGACTTATAGTAGTATGTTGAGGCAGTACAACAATGTATTGTTACGTATCTGCTTGTTTGTTAATTTCCGGTATAAATTCTTTCCGAGAAACTTCAGTGATACAAGTCCTTTCTTAATTAAAACTAGTTTATTCTTTCTCGATACAACTTTGTAATACACAGAATTTCCACAGGCACTTTAAACTTAACAACCTTTATAACACACACTATAAATCACAGTGATTCACACACTTTAGATAACGGTGCCCACTGTTCGCTTGACTCAATTATCTCTCCCTTCAGTCTATCTGCATATCTATCTATATATGCAATCGCGCTGGTTTTTCTCGCCAGGCTTATATACTAAAAAAGAGGGCGCCTCGAACAAACTCGAGCCTCCTCGATAATTCATGATCCTTCCAGAAACTCCAGCGCGCATGCTCCCAGCGTCACGGGACTTCCGCTGTCGTAACTGTATAATAAATTACGTGTAAAGTGAACGTCTATTTTTGTGTATCATAAAGAAGTGCTTGTAAATCATTAATACTGTCATTAAATTATAGTAAAATTAGTACAAAAGTCAATCTCAGAGCAATTATTTTTCCAAAATTTCCTGGGGGGGGGGGTGTGCACGACCCAGACCTCCCTAACACTGGCATACTTTTCACACTATACCGAGTTGTCTGACCAATCCAAA
>NW_013801068.1:0-549 GCF_000517525.1 Limulus polyphemus | reverse complement strand
TATATCTGATAGTAATAGAGCTATAGTTATTTGACACTGTAATAACAAGACTACATCAGCAGTGTAACAGATGTCACATGAAGAATACATCAACTATCTGATAGTAATAGAGCTATAGTTATTTGACACAATAATAACAAGACTACATCAGCAGTGTAACAGATGTACCATCAAGAATATATCAAATATCTGATAGTAATAGATCTATAGTTATTTGACACAATAATAACAAGACTACGTCAGCAGTGTAAGAGACATCACATCAAGAATATATCAAATATCTGAAAGTACTAGAGCTATAGTTATGTGACACAATAATAAGAAGACTACATCAGCAGTGTAACAGACGTACCATCAAGAATATATCAAATATCTGATAGTAATAGAGCTATAGTTATTTGACAATATAATAACAAGACAACACCAGCAGTGTAACAGATGTCACATCAAGAACATATCAAATATCTGATAGTAATAGAGCTATCGTTATTTGACAATATAACAAGACTACATCAGCAGTGTAACAGATGTCACATCAAGAATATATCA
>NW_013801067.1:0-549 GCF_000517525.1 Limulus polyphemus | reverse complement strand
AAATGTAACTGAAATTCTATGGAACCTTGCTGTATTTGCTAATTTCAACTTCAAAATAGAGACTTATTCTTCTCTGTTCATACATAGGTGGAGACTCTGTCAATAGTTATTAAGTCAAGCTGGAAAGCCAGTCCGTCTGTACTAAGGCACATGTACAACCAAGTTGCTGCAATATATAACGTAGCTACATGTACAAGCTCCTATTGTACCTTGCATATAATGTCATCGTGTAATTACTAAGTCTTCCAGTCTATCTGTCATCATAAAAGTAGGTTGAAAAACTCCATGCTCAGTTGTTTTATCCTGAAATTATGCGACATTTTATCAGTTGAATTGTATTTGTGTTTTGTCAACAGTTTTAATGGCAATGTATAATTTTTTTTTAACATCTAAGGTGTTTTTCATAATCTAAGGTTTTCATAATCCTTTCCGAGAAAGTGTTTGAGACTTTCCAGTTGTTTCTGGAACTTATAATTTATTTATTAAAGTTTTGTTTTTGTAGATTTATATTGTAAAACGAAACATTTTAAACTTTATTTTATGAATCCG
>NW_013801066.1:0-621 GCF_000517525.1 Limulus polyphemus | reverse complement strand
TTTTTCTTTTTCTAGTTCCTCCCTTTGTTGTTTTCCTTTTCTGGAAACCACTTTCATATTTTCTTTCCATGTTTCAGAACGCCCATTGGTGAGATAATTAAAACATAAAAATTATTTTCACGAAATATTATGCAATCATAGAATGTAAGAAACGTGCATGTGTTCATGAATGTAAGTAATTTAACAATTACATTTATAAAAGATATGCCAAAATAAAATATCATCCCCTCGTTGCTCTTAGCTCTATTTTCTATTTTCAATTTAATTTTCATTCATATGCCCCATGATATATTAATTACTTTATGTTGTCATTTACTGACTAGATAGGTCAATAAAATAGTTCAGCAAGCAGTGCAAAGATATTTAGGGAATATGTTATAAAATAAAGCTATTTGTACATTAAGTTTTAAAAAAACAATAATTACTTTCTGTTGAAATTTATGTAAAAAGCATATTTAATAGTTAAAATGAACCGATAAATAATCATTACAACGTCAGATGAATATTTAGTTTTGACCCACTCTCCACGCCTACCTTGCTGTAAATTACAATTTGTTAATAGATTTTTCTAAAGCCGATTCCTATTAAACTTATAACCAATAGATAGCTTAGATTTCAATT
>NW_013801065.1:0-549 GCF_000517525.1 Limulus polyphemus | reverse complement strand
GTTCGTGTATGTTGTTTCACTATAAAGACAAAACTAATTGCCACTACTAACGAATGTATGTAACAGTTTATAGTACAGGTGGTTTCAATAAACACCGCCTGACCCCTTGTTACTTGATACATCCTGTTAGAAGAGATTACCAAACGATACAGACACCATAAATTACAAAGAAAATCACTTTAGAGCACTTAAAAGATTAGTCCTGGTCACATTCCTCTCATTATAGGCAAGATTTATGTTGGAATGCGAAACTTAAGCTCTTCAATGTATTGAGACCCCAACTGTGAGAATGTCATAGCTTCCTTGTATTATTGAGATGAATGTATTTAGCCTGTATCACAACCAACATATGGGTTTTATTGTTGTCACTTGTACACTGAGTTTGAACCATTTGCAAAATATCAGAATAAACTAAATATATATATCAGTTAGATTGTTTTAATTCTAACGCAATAACAACAGAAGTGTGGGTCTTACTACAAAGCAAAGATTGTAAGACGGAAAAATATAAAATTCTTATGTATTACTGGTACTAGCAGTATTACATAC
>NW_013801064.1:0-547 GCF_000517525.1 Limulus polyphemus | reverse complement strand
ACCCTTCTGATACAGAGCTGCTCCTAGTCCAACATTCGAAGCATCAGTATGCAAAGAATAGTGTTCACCTTTTCTTAGAAGTTGCAAGACGGGGGATTCACATAAAGCCTGCTTTAATTTCTGGAATGCATCCTCACACTGGGGGGGGGGGGGTCATTTCCAACTGATATGCTTTCTTCATAACTGATATAAAGATTCAGCAATTGTAGCAAAGTTTTGAATGAATTGATTGTACCAGGCGTACATACCAAAGAATGTGGTTAACTCTTTGCAGTTTCTTGTAGTTGAGAAGTCTTTAACAGTTTATTATGGTTATGGTTGTGTTTATCGTTCATTAATTATTTCCTTCTATCGTTTAGTTTATCTATGAATTTTTAGTTGTATTAAAACTCTAACTCACCTTCTAGCAAATCATTTGTATTTTGAGTAAATGTGTATGTATGATGAAATTGACACCAGCTTCCCTAGCGGTGACATACAGACACTATTAATGTAACAGAAGATTATGTAAATTTATGATCACATGAGATGTACTCTTGTGACCTAC
>NW_013801063.1:0-549 GCF_000517525.1 Limulus polyphemus | reverse complement strand
TAATTAGAGTGACACCTAAGTGTTCATGGAGTAGTTGTACCAAGTAAGGCTAAAGATGAGAATGGTGGTTATAAATTCTGTAACAAGAGTTTCACGTAGGTGTTCATGGAGTAGTTGTACCAAGTAAAGCTAGAGATGAGTAAGGTGGTTATAAATTCAATAACTATAGTTACACCCAGGTGTTCGTGAAGTTGTTGTACCAAATAACAATAACGATGAGTATGGGGTTACACATTCAGTAACTAGAGTTACATCTAGGTGTTCATAGAGTAGTTGTTCCAAGTAAGGCTAAAGATGAATAGGTTGGTTATAAATTCAGAAACTAGAGTTACACCTAGGAGTTATTGGAGCAGTTGTACCAAGTAAGGCTAAAGACGAGTATGTTGGTTATAAATTCAGTAACTAGAGTTACTCCTAATTGTTCATGGAGTAGATGTACCAAGTAAGGCTAAAGATGAGTATGGTGGTTAGAAATTCGGTAACTAGAGTTACACCTAGGTGTTCATGGAGTACTTTTACCAAGAAAGGCAAAAAATGAGTATGGTGGTT
>NW_013801062.1:0-896 GCF_000517525.1 Limulus polyphemus | reverse complement strand
ATCAGCTTCCAGATGGTTTCCCTGTCGACGCTGTGGAAGGCTTTTTCAAAGTCAACGAAGGTCGTATACAGAGGAGACTGCTATTCGATGGACTGCTCGATGATGATGCACAGAGTGGCGATGTGGTTTGTACACGATCTATCTTGTTTAAATCCTGCCTGCTCTGATCTCAGTCTTTTGTCTAACGCCTCTTTCAGTCTCTCCAAGATGATTCTAGTCAGCACCTTGCTGGGGATGGAGAGCAGCATGATTCCTCGCCAGTTGCCGCACTGGGAAAGGTCTCATTTCTTGGGCAGCTTCACTAGGTACCCAAGCTTCCAGTCGGCGGGCGCTTGCTCCTGCTCCCAAATCTTCCGCAGGAGAGGATGTAGTGTCTCTGCTGCCGCGTCTGTCTTGAGAAATTCCGGCGGGATGCCGTCAGGACCTGCTGCCTTGCCGTTCTTTAAGGACTTGATGGCTTTGATGATCTCTACCTTTGTTGGTGGGTTGGTATTGACACGTAGGGCTCCTCTGCTGGTGGTATGTCAGGAGGAGCTGGTGGTGGGGTTCGGTTCAGAATCTCCTCAAAATGCTCTACCCACCGGATGTAGAACAGAGAGCAGGGAAGAACCATCACAAGCTGTGGAGTTGCTAATCCCGCGCCCAACCCTCCTTCTTTTTCATCCTGGACTTGGGAACAGGCAATGGCGGAGTTATATCGAAACACACTTAATGAAAACATACATAAAGATAGAAAACTTTTAAATGTATTTGTCATATATATATATAAGAAAATGTAAATAATATCATTTTAGAAGGGAATTTTCTAGAAAAAGTTTAAATTATAAATTCCAAGAACATCACTCTACAGCTTGATAATATACTTGCAATATGCAAATTAGACATGGTATTGTAAC
>NW_013801061.1:0-549 GCF_000517525.1 Limulus polyphemus | reverse complement strand
CTAGAAGCTCATAACGTGTTACTAGCGTCACATGACTGACTTCCGCTGTCTTAACAATATAAAAACTTAGCATTAGCGAGCCAGACAGAATTATATAGTGGTAAAGGGCGGTAGAACAAAACGCGAACGACAGCGAAAATAGGCCTATATGCGCACAGGTATAGTGATGGTGAAAATATTGTAGAGGTCACAACCACGCTATGTAACCATGTAGACTGACTGTGATAAGTGGATAGAGAGGGGCGAGCATCTTGGGATCAAAGTTAGTGATCTATGAGAGTTTGATAAGCAACAACATAACCTAGAGAGAGAAAATCGTCAAAGGAAAATAGAGCCTGAGACAATAAGAATAAAAGGAGAGACTGGAAATAGAACGAATAAGAGCACAAGAAGATAAAGAAAAAAAAGGAGAGACTGGAAATAGAGAGAAAGAATAAGAGCACAAATTTTGAAAGAAGAGAAGGAAAGAGACGAGAGAATGGAAAAATGTCCTGACATAGCAAAGAGCTATCCAGGTGATATTGATGGACCAGAATTGTACAGAGAAAT
>NW_013801060.1:0-550 GCF_000517525.1 Limulus polyphemus | reverse complement strand
ACATTCTCACTTTGTGAATTATTGTGGAAGTGAAGATATGAACTTAACTCTTGAATATTTTTTATCCATCGGTTTAACTTTGAAACTTTTCTTTATGATATAAATATGTACCAAGATGATTCTGATTCTTTACCTCATTCAGCATGGACTCGGTCCATGGGACCAACCTTGTAATCATTTTGTGCTTGTTATAGTTTTTATCATATTTTTTTATTAAGTCTTAAGGTTTGTAAAGCAAAGTTTTTCTCATGCCTTTTTTTTTTCTTTTTACATGTTGCCTATCTAACTCGCAAAGTAATTTTAATTTTAAGATTAAAAATAATTTTATGGATCAGAAAAATTTCAAATTTCACATGTGAAATTTTTATAATGTCCAGATAGTTATCAAATGTTTCTTAAGAACAAACTTTAAATTTTATCTGTTATTTTTCAGTAATTAATCTGTACAGGTTCAGTAAATTTGATCATTCTTGTAATCACCATAAAAAATTAGGAAATAAATATAACTTATGCCTCTTTCATTCTAGAATGAAAACAAACTATAACACGA
>NW_013801059.1:0-918 GCF_000517525.1 Limulus polyphemus | reverse complement strand
CAGAATCACGACTTTAAACAGTAGAGGATCATAATGTTGACCAAATCATCATTCATAATCTTGTAATGGACAGATCAATTCATCATTCATAATATTGTGATGGACAGATCAATTCATCATTCATAATCTTGTAATGGACAGACCAAATCATCATTCATAATCTTGTGTAAGACAGACCAATTCATCATTGATAATCTTGTAATGGACAGACCAAATCATCATTCATAATCTTGTATAGGACAGACCAAATCATCATTCATAATCTTGTATAAGACAGATCAATTCATCATTCATAATCTTGTATAAGACAGATCAATTTATCATTGATAATCTTGTAATGGACAGACCAAATCATCATTCATAATCTTGTATAGGACAGACCAAATCATCATTCATAATCTTGTATAAGACAGACCAATTCATCATTCATAATCTTGTATAAGACAGATCAATTCATCATTCATAATCTTGTATTATTGGACAGACCAATTCATCATTCATAATATAGTATGGGACAGACCAGTTCATCATTGACTTTTTTAAGTTTAATTTTGCAATAAAACCAGCTTCGATAAACACTTTTCCGTCGAAATTTCCAATCTGAGAGTCGCTGGTTCGAATCCCCGTCCAACCAAACATGCTTTTAGGTGTCCACTTACAATTCTTCCTTGAGATCCTTTAATTTTTTGTTCTGGTCTGGGATAGCGTAGTGGTTAGGGGCGCTCGATTCGCAATGTGGGGATCACGGGTTCAAATCCCACCACTCCAAACACGCTCACCTTTTCAGCTGTGGGGATGTTATATTGTGATGGTCAATCAACTATTCGCTGGTAAAAGAGCAGCCCAATAGTTGGCAGTGGATGGTGATAACGACCTTCCTTCCCTCTAGTCTTACACCGCTAACTTAGGGACGGCTAG
>NW_013801058.1:0-1454 GCF_000517525.1 Limulus polyphemus | reverse complement strand
ATTCTTATTGACAGTACACAGTATTGTTAAATCTTGTTTCTTCTTATTGACATGACACATTATTGTTAAATCTTGTGTTTTCTTACTGACAGTACACATTATCGTTGAATATTATGTCTTCTTCTTGTTAAGAACACACAAGATTTAACAATACTGTGTACTGTCAATAAGAAGACATAATATTCAACGATTGATAGTACACAACTATCAATAAAAAGACACAAGATTTATAAATACACACAGTATTGCTAAATCGTGTGTCTTCTTATTGATAGTACACGGTATTGTTAAATCTTGAGTCTTCTTAATGACAGTACAAAGACAAGATTTAATGATATAAGAATTAACGATACTGTGTACTGTCAATTAGAAGACACAAGATTTAACGATACTGTGTACTGTCATTAAGAAAACTCAAGATTTAACAATACTGTGTACTATCATTAAGAAGATACACGATTTAGCAATACTGTTTACTATCAATAAAAAGACGATACCGTGTACTGTCAATAAGAAGACACAAAATTTAAAGATACTGTGTACTGTCAATAAGAAGACACTAGATTTAACGATACTGTGTACTGTCAATAAGAAGCCACAAGATTTCACGATACTGTGTACTATAAATAAAAAGACGCAAGATTTAACGATACTGTGTACTGTCAATAAGAAGACACAGATTTAACAATACTGTGTTCTGTCAATAAGAAGACACAAGATTTAACAATACTGTGTACTGTCAATAAGAAGACACAAGATTTAACAAAACTGTGTACTGTCAATAAGAAGACACACGATTTAGCAATAATGTGTACTATCAATAAAAGACACAAGATTTAACGATACTGTGTACTGTCAATAAGAAGACACACGATTTAGCAATAATGTGTACTATAAATAAAAGACACAAGATTTAACGATACTGTGTACTGTCAATAAGAAAACATAAGAATTAACGATACTGTGTACTGTCAATAAGAAGACACAAGATTTAACGATACTGTGTACTGTCATTAAGAAAACTCAAGATTTAACAATACTGTTAAATCTTGTGTCTTCTTATTGACAGGACAAATTATTGTTAAATCTTGTGTTTTCTTACTGACAGTACACAGTATCGTTAAATCTTGTGTCTTTTTATAGATAGTATACAGTATTGCTAAATCGTGTGTCTTCTTATTGACAGTACACAGTTTTGTTAAATCTTGTGTCTTCTTAATTACAGTACACAGTATCGTTAAATCTTGAGTCTTCTTATTGACAGTACACAGTATCGTTAAATCTTGTGTCTTCTTATTGACAGTACACAATATTGTTAAAGCTTATGTCTTCTTATTGACAGTACACAGTATAGTTAAATCTTGTGTCTTCTTATTGACAGTACACAGTATCGTTTAATCTTGTGTCTACTTATTGAAATTACACAGTATCGTTAAATATTGTGTTTTTTTATT
>NW_013801057.1:0-549 GCF_000517525.1 Limulus polyphemus | reverse complement strand
GTAGTCAGCTAATCAACAACACATGAACTGGTAGACTGTAGGGTAGTCAGCTAATCAACTACACGTGAACTGGTAGGCTGTAGGGTAGTCAGCTAATCAACTACACATGAACTGGTAGACTGTAGGGAAGTCAGTTAATCAAAAACACATGAACTGGTAGACTGTAGGGAAGTCACCTAATCAACTACACATGAACTGGTAGACTATGTGGAAGTCACCTAATCAACAACACATGAACTGGTAGACTGTAGGGAAGTCAGTTAATCAAAAACACATTAACTTGTAGACCATAGGGTAGTCAGCTAATCAACTACACATTAACTGGTAGACTGTAGGAAAGTCAGTTAATCGACAACACATGAACTGGTGGACTATAGGGTAGTCAGCTAATCAACAACACATGAACTGGTAGACTGTAGGGACGTCAGCTAATCAACAACACATGAACTAATAATGCTTGGAGACGGCTTGAATGAGTAATGAAGAAAAACTTTATTATAGGTTTAACATAACAGCAAATGTACAACGTTGATGACAAACCTGATAATA
>NW_013801056.1:0-617 GCF_000517525.1 Limulus polyphemus | reverse complement strand
ATAACATTGTTTTCACGGTGAGTCAGTGGTAAGTGTATGAACTTATAACATTGTTTTCACGGTGAGTCAACGGTAAGTTTATGAACTGATAACATTGTTTTCATGGTGAGTCAGTGGTAAGTGTATGAACTTATAACATTGTTTTCACGGTGAGTCAGAGGTAAGTGTATAAACTGATAACATTGTTTTCACGGTGAGTCAGAGGTAAGTGTATGAACTGATAACATTGTTTTCACGGTGAGTCAGTGGTAAGTTTATAAACTTATAACTGTTTTCACGATGAGTCACTGATAAGTTAATGAACTTATAACATTGTTCTCACGGTGAGTCAGTGGTAAGTGTATGAACTGATAACATTGTTTTCATGGTGAGTCAGTGGTAAGTGTATGAACTGATAACACTGTTTTTACGGTGAGTCAGTGGTAAGTGTATGAACTTATAACATTGTTTTCACGGTGAGTCAATGGTAAGTGTATGAACTTATAACATTGTTCTCACGGTGGGTCAGTGGTAAGTTTATGAACTTATAACATTGTTCTCACGGTGAGTCAGTGGTAAGTGTATGAACTGATAACACAGCAGATAGATCAACGTGACTTTAAAACAAACAATCCACG
>NW_013801055.1:0-546 GCF_000517525.1 Limulus polyphemus | reverse complement strand
GCCCCCACGGCTGAAAGGGCGAGCATGTTTGGTGAGATGGGGATTTGGGTAATTATGAACTGAAAAAATAAACAAAAAATATCATGGTCGTTAATAAATTATACGGATGTACTCTAATGATTCTAAAAAACACAAGTAAAGGCATAAAAATAGATAAAACAAATAACTGAGTATTGCAAACAATTAACGTTTTTTTCAATCTAAAAGGTTAAACACATTTTATTTCCTAAATTTAAACTCATTTGACCAGGTGTGCGTGTGTATTATAGGAATTATAATTCCGAAAATTATAAATTGAGGTTATATATTTTGTTTAAAAAATCACAGAGAATGTCTGAGCAATCTTTGATGAATTATATACTTTACCTCTTACAGTATACCTAATATACCTTTATATAATAAGTTAGGTTATGTTACATCCATTTCAAGGTGTGTTTTTATCTCGTTTTGATTCATGTCTAAATACTCTTAGCCTTTTTTTTTGTATACTTTCGATGTTACGTTACCAAAGTAACAATGATGACAGAAAGCTAGTGATAATTGTAA
>NW_013801054.1:0-548 GCF_000517525.1 Limulus polyphemus | reverse complement strand
GAAAGGACATCCATTTAAAAAGTTTTGCACCGAGAGCATCTTTGTATTGAAATATGAGGAAAACAATTTTTTTCAAAATTTGATAAAAACATGGGATATAGCCTTGGCTTCTCGGTAAAAATATTAATTTTTTTGGAAAATGGAAAAAAGGGCATTTTTGATTCAAAATTAATAGAAAAATATCAGATAGTGCTTAATACGTCGGAAAACTCACAATTTAGACACTATAGCATTAACTAAAAATATTATATACAGTGAAAACCTGAAACAATTGAACTTTGCCTAAACCAGAGTAAAAACAATCGAAATGTTGGAGTTTATTTTATAAGAAGACGTAACGGCCTTTAAATATTCGGATTTTATTTGAATAATATTATTTCAAAGCTATTCTTTGTTTACAATATAACTGAAGACAAAAAAAGACAGTAAAATTGAAGCTAGCCGAAGTTTTAATAATAGATTATAAAATAAATATTTTGAATTCAGTTGAAAGGACATCCATTTCAAAATCTTTGCACCGAGAGCACCTTTGTATTGAAATATGAGGA
>NW_013801053.1:0-550 GCF_000517525.1 Limulus polyphemus | reverse complement strand
AAACAAATCTACCATAACACCACCATTTTTTTTGTGTTAGTTAATGGTTGTTTCCATTTTTGATGCACTAAGGACACTGAAAAATAATTGCATCAACAAATAATTACCTTGGTCGATGCAGTAGTGTTGGTTTATCTGCAACAAGATGCATATCTGCGCGCGCTACCTCTTCAATGGAGCGCCACTATCGCTACCACTACAGCAAGAAAAATACAGCGGTGCTACTGCTGTCGCTACATATTTATAAATATAACAGCACTATCGCTTCTGCTACTTTTGAAACTGACGTTTTTCGTGATATTTTTTAATCAATGGATTATGCAAGAATCAAAAACGCAAATTTATTGGTAAATGCTAATACTTTATTGAAACAATAACGTAAGTCCCACAGTGGCATAGCGGTATGTCTGCGGACTTACAACGCTAGAAACCGAGTTTCGATACCCGTGGCGGGCAGAGCACAGATAGCCCTTTGTGTAGCTTTATGCTTAACTACAAACAAACAAACAATAATACAGACTTCTCAGAACAACCTAACATATTTGTGAAT
>NW_013801052.1:0-549 GCF_000517525.1 Limulus polyphemus | reverse complement strand
CACAGTTAGCTTTTTTTGAAGCTTTGCGCGAACTTTCTCAAGCAAACAATCTATCAGGCTGTATTTATACAATTTCTTAAGAATAAAAATGCACAAGGGAAAACAGAACTTTAAATCACTATAAAATTTCCTAAAGAATAGTACAATTAAACCTCAGTTTTCGTACAAAAATATTAAAGTCTGCCGAGTTAGTGAAATAAAGTTTGTGTAATTATCGTCATCCATCTTTGTTTTGATATGTTGCTCTCCTTTGATTTACATTCAGAATTTCTCTAACGAATGAGTTACCTAAACATCTAAAACATTCAGAATTTCTCTAACGAATGAGTTACCTAAACATCTAGAAGTTTCAGAATTTCTCTAACGAATGAGTTATCTTAACATCTAAAACATTCAGAATTTCTCTAACGAATGAGTTACCTAAACATCTAGAACTTTCAGAATTTCTCTAACGAATGAGTTACCTAAACATCTAGAACTTTCAGAATTTCTCTAACGAATGAGTTACCTAAACAACTAGAACTTTCAGAATTTCTCTAACGAATGAGT
>NW_013801051.1:0-548 GCF_000517525.1 Limulus polyphemus | reverse complement strand
CAGCAGCATCCTCCACGCAGCCAGCAACACCCAGAACTTTAATGTCATCAACAAATTTCAATAATTATTGAACATTCCTTCCTTTGTGTCACTGATGTAAATCAAAAAGAGTAAAGGTCCTAAGACTGAGCCTTGAGGTACCCCACTTGTGACATTAATCCAATTTGACCGAATTCCATTTATAACAACATTCTGCTTTCTTCTCTCTTGCCAATTTTGTATCCATTGAGTTAACCTGTCCTTCACTTCTATACCTTGTCAAATGCTTTCTGAAAATCCAGATATCCCAAATCCACAAATGTAAGGTAAGATTTGCCCCTTGTGAAACCATGCTGATTATCCAACAAAATTTGAAACATTGTTAAATGACTTTGCAAATAAAGCATCTTTTATCAGACTTTCAAAAACTTTCCCTGTACTAATGTTAGACTAATAAGCCTATAATTACTTCTACTTATTTTCAAGGGTCTAATATGTACGTGAATCAGATCAATATCAATATTTTCCACAGAATTCTCAGGGTCTGGAATATTGCTGATGTCTTCTGT
>NW_013801050.1:0-549 GCF_000517525.1 Limulus polyphemus | reverse complement strand
TCACAGCAAGGTCACGAAAATCTAGAAATCCCTATCTGTTAACATGGAAACCGATTTTTCATACTATTTGTGCTCTATAACTCAAAAATAATCAGATTATGATGAAACTTGGTGGACATATGTAGAATATTATTCTTCATTGTTCTGCCAAAAATGATTTGTGTCCGTTGATAATGATGAACATACAGACACATGTTTGTATTATTTGAGAGCCAACTATGAGCAACACTGCATGGTGGAGGTATGCGCTCTACTGAATTAAATAACGGTTAAGCCCGATAATCTGTGTATTTCAACTCTTTTGTGAATTGTAATTCTACTGATAACCTTTCATAATGAAATCAAATCTGCTATTCCCACTCTGCCTGTACCCTAGTTTAACTAGCTTTTTGTTTGTTTGTTTCTATTTGTGCAAGGGTAGTTACCTAATGGCCTAGTTTTGTTTGTGTGAATGTTGTCAGTATGTATCATATACACTGTAACACATGGTACGTTTTGACTGTAAAGTGACAGAGGCTGTAGAATTATAATTGACAAAAAATGTAAAAA
>NW_013801049.1:0-549 GCF_000517525.1 Limulus polyphemus | reverse complement strand
CCAACTCTTGGGCTACTCTTGTACCATCGAATAGTGCGATTGACCGTCACATTATAACGCCCCCACGGCTGAAAGGGCGAGCATGTTTGGTGTGACGGGGATTCGAGCCCGCGACCCGCAGATTGCGAGTCGAGCGCCCAAACCACCTAGCCATGCCGGGCCGCGAGCGGTTAGTGTGTTAAGAATGTTAATCGAATAGATCATGGTTTGCAGAGATCCTTGCCGCAAAAACACTATCCGCATTCTGGGGCCGTGGGTGTGTTATAAAATGACGGTCAAATCCCACTATTCGGCCAGACAAGTAAAACTCAAGAGTTGGCGGTGGGTGTTGTTTACTAACTGCCTTCTCTTATATATATATATATATATAAGTTTAAAAATTTAGGGGATCGCAGTTAATCATTGCGCGAAAAATTCTGAAATTATGAGAACCAACACGTTTGCCACACAGGGAACCAATCAGCTTTATATGTAATTATAGATATAGTAATAGTGTCAAGGCTGCAAGTGGTTATAGTTTTCTTGATATGAGAAACCTTTTGTGTGGTG
>NW_013801048.1:0-549 GCF_000517525.1 Limulus polyphemus | reverse complement strand
ATATACACTGTACACTAACATTATCAACTGTATTTGAGATTTATAATAAGTTAAAGTGTTATATACACTGTACACTAACATTATCAACTGTATTTGAGATTTATAATAAGTTAAAGTGTTATATACACTGTACACTAACATTATCAACTGTATTTGAGATTTATAATAAGTTAAAGTGTTATATACACTGTACACTAACATTATCAACTGTATTTGAGATTTATAGTAAGTTAATGTGTTATATACACTGTACATTAATATCAGCTACTCTATTGGTGTTCAACAGTTTATGTGTTATTCACGTTAAGTTTTGTCGCCAGATGTCTGGATTTGCCAATTTCAACTGTTCGTAAGCCTACTTGGTCAGCTTTTCGAATGTTGCTTTATAATCTATGTCATATTCAAGCACAGATTTAACCCGACACGATGATTTTGTGTTGTAGATCCTGGCAAGACTTGAAGTAGATGGCTAATGGCTTGTCAATAACTTTCGGCCTGTTCTTCACTAATGGCTTGTCAATATCTTACGGACTGTTCTTCACTAATGAC
>NW_013801047.1:0-549 GCF_000517525.1 Limulus polyphemus | reverse complement strand
ATATCTCTAGTGACAGAGTACATGGAATGAAGGTAGTCAACAATGCCTACCATAAACTCTGGGGTTACTCTTTACCAACCAATAGTGAGATTCATTGTGACATTACAAAGGTGAAAGTGCAAGCATGTTTAGTAACATGTTTGATCCCACAACTCGTACATTGTAAGTTGAGCATCCAAACTAAAAGACCACACCAGGTTTTAATAATACATACTTTATTTGATGAACTTTTAAATTAAATTTAATGGTTTTTACAATGAATGTCAAACACTTAAGATAAAAAATATTTAAGATGCAATTTACACAGTTTCACACTTTATAAAATATTTTTCTATATTGAATTACTACTGAATACAGAAAAATGTAGGTATGAGTCTATATTTAAGACAGTTTAAATTCAGCTATGTAAATATGATGGTATATTGTTACAACAACCAACATTAAGGTAGTGATTTCAGGATTAATTCTAAGAGATATCTTCCCATTTTAAGTGGTTGTTTATAACAAAACATTCTAATACTCTTTTCTCTGTACATGTTGACTGACATC
>NW_013801046.1:0-548 GCF_000517525.1 Limulus polyphemus | reverse complement strand
CAGTACACATTATTGATAAATCCTTTTTCTTCTTATTGACAAGACTCAGTATTGTTAAATCTTGTGTCTTTTATTGACAGTACACCATATTGATAAATCCTGTATCTTCTTATTGACAGGACACAATATTGTTAAATCTTGTGTCTTCTTATTGACAGTACACAGTATTGATAAATCCTGTATCTTCTTATTGACAGTACACAATATTGTTAAATCTTGTGTCTTCTTATTGACAGTACATAGTATTGATAAATCCTTTATCTTCTTATTGACCGGATACAATATTGTAAAATTTTGTGTCTTCTTATTGACAGTACACAGTATTGATAAATCATGTATCTTCTTATTGACAAAACACAGTATTAATAAATCCTGTATCTTCTTATTGACAGGACACAGTATTGTTAAATCATGTATCTTCTTATTGACAGGACACAGTAATGTTAAATCTTGTTTCTTCTTATTGACAGTACACATTATTGATAAATCCTGTATCTTCTTATTGACAGGACACGGTATTGTTAAATCTTGTGGCTTGTTATTGATAA
>NW_013801045.1:0-548 GCF_000517525.1 Limulus polyphemus | reverse complement strand
ACGATCCACTATGTCTTATGGGCTTCCTATGTTGAAGACACTTAGACGATCCCTTTGGTCTTCCTGGGATTATACAACCATACCTTGTCTCCTGGTACAAAGCTGACTTTAGTAGATCTCTTATCATAAGTTAACTTCATTGAATCAGCAGATGTTTTCAAGTTTGAAAGCACTTGATGGTGGATATCATCCATCCTTTCCGATAACACTTTCACAAACTCTGACACATTTTCAGGCAACTCATCATTAGGTGGGCGTCCTTTTAACAGATCCACTGGCAACTGAAGTTCCCGACCAAACATCAACTTTGCTGGAGTGTATCCAGTGGTTTCAGGCTCTGCTGTATTATAGGCCATCAACAGTGGAGGGAGTAAGACATCCCAGTCATCTTGACGGCTACTACAAAACTTTGCTAATTCCTGTCCCAATGTCCAGTTGTACTTTTCTACTATTCCATCAGACTGTGGGTGGAGTGGCGTTGTCCTGGTCTTTCGGATGCCAAACAACTTGCAGCGTTCTTGGAACACAGCTGATTTAAAGTTACGGCC
>NW_013801044.1:0-544 GCF_000517525.1 Limulus polyphemus | reverse complement strand
ATCTATTTACTTTCGCCATAATTATTGTTCTTAACTTGATTTCTGTCTTACTCTGCACTTGAAACTCAAAGAGAAAATATGTAATGTTACATATTATGAAAATAAAATCCTATGGATAAAGTAAACATACGTAAATATTACTCTCAATATCATCGTCAATAATATCATCGTCAAATTATATTAACTAGTGTTGTAAATCAAACATAACTATCACTCCTATTATCATCGTCAAATTCTTTTAAATAGTGTTGTAAATCAAAGATAATTGTCACTCCCAATATCATCGTCAAATTATATTACCTAGTGTTGTAAATCAAACATAACTGTCACTCTTAATATCATCGTAAAATTCTATTAACTAGTGTTGTAAATCAAACATAACTGTCACTCCTAACATCATCGTAAAATTCTATTAACTAGTGTTGTGAATCAAACATAACTGTCACTCCTATCCTAATATCATCGTCAAATTCTTTAAATAGTGTTAGTAAATCAAAACATAAATGTCACTCCTAATATCATCGTAAAATTCTATTAACTAGTG
>NW_013801043.1:0-545 GCF_000517525.1 Limulus polyphemus | reverse complement strand
AAATTGTAAGTTATAATTCAACTTTTAGTATTATATGTTAGTTATTTTTAATTTAAAAGTAAATATAAAAAAAAACCATCAAAAATCGATTTTTATGTGTCACATGGTATGTTGAATGCAGCACTGGATCAAATTAGATGATTTTGGTGTCAAAATACAAAGTCTGTAGTTTCATACAAATTATGAACTCAAACTACTGATATTAGCAGCCATTTTGATATGTTATTATGTTAACCTCGTTCTTTTCACACAAGATTTATAACGATAAGGTAAGTCTTTAGTGAGCTCAAAATTTCATATTTTTTAGACCAAAATACAGCTTAGTTACTACACTTGATAAATTATAGTGTAATTGTATGGTATCAATATAGCAATTTATGATTTTTTGGTTATTTAAAATGTATATATAAAACCTAAAAAAGATTTTCTTTTCACATCCTCCACGTGGGAAATTTCATAAGGCTTAGTAACCTATGACAAGCGGCAAATGAGTACAAAGGTCATAACTAGAAGAGATAATTGTTTGTTTTACTTCTTTATTTACT
>NW_013801042.1:0-549 GCF_000517525.1 Limulus polyphemus | reverse complement strand
GGTGCAGAACATGCAGTACATGTTGTGCTAAAAGGGGACCCAAGCATAAGGCACGTGCTCCAATGAAGTTATATCAAGTTGGTGCACCAATGGAAAGAGTAGCCGTCGACATTGCTGGTCCTCTGCCCCAAACTCGTGCTGGAAACAAGTACATTTGTGTGGTGATGGATTATTCCACCAAGTGACCTGAGGCACATGCAATACCAAATCAGGAAGCTACAACTGTAGCTTCGGCTATTAGTGATTTCTTCTTCAGATTTGGTATGCCATATGAACTGCATTCAGATCAAGGCCGTAACTTTGAATCAGCTGTGTTCCAAGAATGCTGCAAGTTGTTTGGGATCCAAAAGACCAGGACTACGCCACTGCACCCACAGTCTGATGGGATGGTAGAAAAGTACAACTGGACCCTAGGACAGAAATTGGCAAAGTTTTATAGTAGCTGCCAAGATGACTGGGATGTCTTACTCCCTCCACTGTTGATGGCCTATAGGACAGCAGAGCATGAAACCACTGGATACACTTCAGCAAAGTTGATGTTTGGTCGGG
>NW_013801041.1:0-548 GCF_000517525.1 Limulus polyphemus | reverse complement strand
TTTCTACTACTACTTACTTTAATTTTTCTACATAGTAAGTTTATCTACAATCTATGATATTTCCATATAAATAATTATATTTTAGCTCATTTGTAGCACAGTGCAGCGGTGGGCCGGATGAACTGACCTCGCAGGCCGGATCTGGCACACGGGCCGTAGTTTTGTGACCCCTGTTCTAGTCTATCAGTTCAAAATTATTGACAACTATATGGAGATCGTCCTTTGTGTAGCCTTGCAGAACAAATAAAATCGTTTGACCGGTCAAACGATTTCTGGTGTTAGAGTAATTTATTTTTAAACATTTTAGAATAGGCTTTTGGATGTGTAGAGGTACAGTAAGTTTAACTCTTATGTTTTTCGTTTGTTTGTTTGTTTCACTGAATTGAGGGATGATTTCAATTGGCTGAATAACTTTTCCTTATCTTACACTCAAGTTGTGGTACTATTCTTTTGAAATACAACAGAATATTTGAACGCTAGAACATTAACTAAACTCACCAAATGTTTGCCTTGAATTATTTACTTGGAAGTTTATTGTTTATTAATCT
>NW_013801040.1:0-548 GCF_000517525.1 Limulus polyphemus | reverse complement strand
AAAGACACGCAGGTTTATTTGAAGCGTTGTTTTAGACGCATATGTTTTATTTGAAAAGGCTGCTTTTCTACTGGTAAAAATTTTTTCGCGCTTAGTGGCCGTTGTGTCTTAGTCTAGGCATATATTTGCCCATTGCTATGCATTATATATAGAGAATATAGTTACACAGCAACAATAAATTCTCACTATATTCTCCAACAAATCTCCATGATAAACTCCAGCGGCAGCTTAACATTTTACACCTCTAAGTAATGCGATCAAATAGTCAATAGCTACAGTAAATCATCATGAACCATATCAGCTAGCTACTAGCTATGTTTATCATCATTACAATGTATAAATTTAGCTACCATGTCAAGTAATTCTTTGCCAATAGCTGAGTATAAAAAAGCCAGAGAATTAGATAAATAAAAAATTGGGAATCTAAAAACCTGCAAATATGGATCGTTAAAAAAGTAAGGAAACAAGGCTGGAGATACTGTATACATTATTTATTCAAATTACAAATCCCTATTTTGACTTCAACAAATATCATTCTAGATAACAGC
>NW_013801039.1:0-548 GCF_000517525.1 Limulus polyphemus | reverse complement strand
GGAGAAAAAATTAATGGAAAATGCTTGGAATTTCAGTTATCTCTCAATAGATGTTAAAAATTAAGAAAAAATACTTGGAAATTATGTTATCTCACAATAGATGGGAAACTATTAAGAAAAAACTTGTGGAAGTTTAGTTATCTCTCAATAGATAGAGAAAAAATTAAGAAAAATACTTGGAAGTTCAGTTATCTCTCGATAGATGGAAAAAAGAAATTAAGAAAAAAAATACTTGGAAGTTCACTTACCACTCAATAGATGTAGAAACAAATAATAAGGAAAAATACTTGGAAGTTCAGTTATTTCTCAATAGATGGAGAAAAAATACATGGAAGTTCAGTTATCTCTCAATAGATGGAGAGTAAAAATACTTGGAAGTTCACCTACCTCACAATAGATCGAGAAAAATATATGGAATTTCAGTTATCTCTCAATAGATTGAGAAAAGTTATGAAAAAATACTTGGAATTTCAGTTATATCTCGAGAGATGGAGAAAAATTATGAAAAAATACTTCGAAATTATGTTATCTCACAATAGATGGGAAAC
>NW_013801038.1:0-545 GCF_000517525.1 Limulus polyphemus | reverse complement strand
GACCGTTATAAGAGTCGATAAAATCTAGTGTAAGAAGGACTAAAAAGACCGTTTTCATAGTTAACAAAATCTAGTGGAAGAAGTACTAAAAAGACAGTTATCAAAGTCAACAGAATTTAGTGGAAGAAGGACTAAACAGGCCGTTATTAAAGTCGACAAAATATAGTGTGAGAAGGACTAAAAAGACCGTTATCAAAGTCCACAAAAATCTAGTGTAATAAGGTCTAAAAAGACCGTTATCAAAGTCGAAAACATCTAGTTTACGAAGGACTAAGGAGGCCGTTATCAAATCCATCAAAATCTGTTGGAAGAAGGATTAAAAACACCGTTATCAAAGTCAACAAAATCTAATGTAAGAAAGACTAAAAAAACCATTATGAATTGAAAAAAATCTAGTGTTAGAATGACTAAAAAACCCGTTATCAAAATCGACAAAATCTAGTGTAAGAAGTGAGTAAAAAGATCATTATGATTGTGAAAATATATTTTAAGAAGGTCTAAAAAGACTGTTATCAAAGTCAACAGAATATAGAGCAAGAAAGACT
>NW_013801037.1:0-548 GCF_000517525.1 Limulus polyphemus | reverse complement strand
TATCTTATAGTTACTATTTAATATCTTATAGTTCTAGTTAATATCTTATAGTTCTAGTTAATATCTTATAGTTCTGTTTAATATCTTATAGTTCTGTTTAATATTTTATATTTCTATTTAATATCTTATAGTTCTAGTTAATATCTTATAGTTCTAGTTAATATCTTATAGTTCTAGTTAATATCTTATAGTTCTGTTTAATATCTTATAGTTCTGTTTAATATTTTATATTTCTATTTAATATCTTATAGTTCTATTTAATATTTTATAGTTCTAGTTAATATCTTATAGTTCTAGTTAATATCTTATAGTTCTGGTTAATATCTTATAGTTCTAGTTAATATCTTATAGTTCTAGTTAATATCTTATAGTTCTAGTTAATATCTCATAGTTCTATTTAATATCTTCTAGTTCTATTTAATATCTTCTAGTTCTACCTAATAACTTATATCTCTGTTTAGTTCTATTCAATATTTTATAGTTCTATTTAATATCTCATAGTTCTATTTAATACCTTCTAGTTCTATCTAATATCTTATATCTCTGTT
>NW_013801036.1:0-549 GCF_000517525.1 Limulus polyphemus | reverse complement strand
TTATAACATGAAAACACAAATGTTTAGTCTAAATATATTAAATTTCATAACATACATTTATATATATTTATTATTTCTTTTATATTGACCTTTCAGCCATGCCTGGCTAACATTATTGAAGTTGCAATGATACGGCACATGTGCACTTATGTTACCGTATCCAAGAGTGTAAAACTGGACTTTACAAAGTGACCTGTTTTGGCTGTGTTTTAGTGGACTAGTATTTTGTAAAATACAGTCACATATATAAGTATATACATTATTACTATTTACAAATAAGCTCTTAAATTTCAGTTATGTTTCTTAAAACATAGAACAGTAAATAAAGAATTATAGAAAATAATTCTCTTCTAGTTACGAACTTTGAACTTGTTTGTTGCTTGCCATAGGTTGCTAAGCCTTTAAAAAAAATTGCACATGGAGGATATGAAACAAAATAATTTTGTAGGTTTTATATGTACTTTTGAATAACTAAAAAATTATAAATTACTACATTAATGCCTTAGAATTCCACTATAATTTATCAAGCTTAGTAACTAATTTGTATTT
>NW_013801035.1:0-547 GCF_000517525.1 Limulus polyphemus | reverse complement strand
GGCCTCCAGACAAGCAAGGAGCAGACTCCAGGAAACAGGAGAACAGCATCAGACTCGCCTCACTGCTGATGCCACCAGGCATTCACAAACCAGACAACAAGAGTCTGCTGAGGAAGAACAAGCAAGACTCCAAGCAATGTGCACAAGAACTACCAGGCAAAGGGCATCACTATTTACTTGCTGGATGGCCAGGTGGTTAGGGTGCTCGTCTCGCAATCTGCGGGTCGCGGGTTCGAATCCCCATCACACCAAACATGGTCGCCCTTTCAGCCATGAGAGCGTTATAATTTGACGGTCAATCACACTATTCGTTGGTAAAAGAGTAGCCCAAGAGTTAGCAGTGGGTGGTAATGACTAGCTGCCTTCCCTCTTGTCTTACTCTGCTAACTTAGGGACGGCTAGCATAGATAGCTCTCGTGTAGCTTTGCACGAAATTCAAAACAAACAAACAAACACTATTTACTGTGGCCAATATGCTAAATGCTACAATTAATTACTCAGCTGATATTGACTATTCTTCTACAAATGCAGTCAAAATTAGTTCCAT
>NW_013801034.1:0-867 GCF_000517525.1 Limulus polyphemus | reverse complement strand
TATGGATAAAAAGACAATTATCAATATCAACAAAATCTAGTGTATAAAGTAAAAAAACCGTTATCAAAGTCAACATAATCTAGTGGAAGAACGACTAAAAGACCGTAATCAAATTAGACAAAATCTAGTGTAAGAAGGACTAAAAATACCATTATCAATGACGAAAAAAATCTAGTGTAAGAAGGATTAAAAAGACTGTTATCAAAGTCAACAAAATCTAGTGTAAGTAGGACTAAAAAGACCATTATCAATGTTAAGATAATCTAACGGACGAAGGAGTAAAAGACCATAATAACAGTCGACAAAATCTAGTGGAAGAACGACTAAAAGACCGTTATAACAGTCGACAAAATCTAGTGGAAAATGGACTAAAAACACCGTTATCAAAGTCATCATATTTAGTGTAAAAAGGATTAAGAACACCGTAAACAAAGTCGAAAAAATATAATGTGTGTAGGACTAAAAAGCCCATTATCAAAGTCGACGAAATCTAGTGTAAGAAGGACTAAAAAGACCGTTATAAAAATTGAATAAATCTAATGTAAGAAGTGTTAAAAAGAATAGAGTATAAAGAATTAAAAAGACCGTTATACAAGTCAAAAAAACCAAGTGGAAGAACGACTAAAAGACCGCTATAACATTCGACAAAATCTAGTGGAAGATGGATAAAATAACAGTTATCAAAGTCAACAAAATCTAGTGTAAAAAAGAAAAAAATCCGTTATGAAAGTCAACAAAATCTAGCAGAAGAAGGACTAAAACGATCATTATCAAAGTCGAAAAAATCTAGTGTAAAAAGGAATAAAAAGACCGCTATCAAAATAGACAATATTTAATGTAAGAAATATTAAAAAGAAAATTATGAAT
>NW_013801033.1:0-547 GCF_000517525.1 Limulus polyphemus | reverse complement strand
AGAGCTGCGTAATGCGTTCTATCCATTGCGGAGAATCGAACCCTCGATTTCAGCCCATAAACTTACCAATAACACACCGAGGAATCGTCTGTGATGATTCAACTGCGTTAACTTGTAACTGATTGGCTGCACATTTAATACCACCTTGCCAACGAAACTGCCCCCCCCCCAGTAGCACAGTGGTATGACTGTGGAGTTACAACACTAGAAACTGGGTTTCGATACCCGTGGTGGGCACAGCACAGATAGCCCATTGTGTAGCTTTGTGCTTAATTACAAACAAACCAACGAAACCAAGCTCTCGTTTTATGTGATCCTAAACTTGAGGAAGTACATATCTAGTAATGGAATATAAATTATTCGTGTATTTAAACACTTTTCAAACAAAATCATTTACTTCGCAAAATAACTAGAACCCGGGTTTCGATACCCGTGGTTGGCAGAGCACAGATAGCCCAATGTGTTGCTTTGTGCTTAACTTCAAACAAACATCAAACACCTTCCCAAAATCAAAATAGATAAGAAAAATTTAAACTTTTAAGGAATT
>NW_013801032.1:0-548 GCF_000517525.1 Limulus polyphemus | reverse complement strand
GAAGCTATGTTATGATAAGAAATCTATTGAAGTTAGCTTTGTACCAGAAGACAATGTGTGGTTAATAATCCCAGGAAGACCAAAGGGGAGTCTCCTAAGCTGTCTTCTCCATGGGAAGGCCCATATGACATAGTGGATCGTCTCTCAGACGTGACTTTTCGAATAAAAGGTGGTCGGCGAGGTAAGCCAAAGGTGGTGCATGCCTACAGGCTTTGGCCTTATCACAGTCCAGGACATTTGAGTTGGAACAAAGCAAACACCTGAAAAAGCCACTGTCGAAGAAGACACTCTACACGGTTTTGAGAAGAAAAACAGTGAAGCCATTAATGAAGTTACTATCACTGATGTGACTGCTACCGGTAATGGGACATTTCCTGATGGAGCAGATGAACCCCACGTGAAGCAGAGGCCAATGAGATGGAGACCAGTACAGAAGAAGACACGTCCTGTAAAATTAAGAGACTTTGTTGTATTTTAATTTTGTGTTTATAAATTCTGTACTATTTAATTAAGTTATTGTAAGTTATCTTTTGATTAAATGTAAGTGG
>NW_013801031.1:0-548 GCF_000517525.1 Limulus polyphemus | reverse complement strand
CGTCGGTGCTTCAGTGTCCGTTTCAACAGTTCACTCGCACAGAAATCAATAAGCGATGTGTCCAGCAATTTGGCAGCTGTATCTTCGTATGGGATAGCATGAATGATCATTTCGTCCTACAGCTGCTTGAAGTATGCGATGGTTGAATGGCTCTGTCGGTGAATCAACTTGTGTACTTGTAAATTGTGTCGCTTTTCCAGACGGAGATTCTTCTTATGTCAGATACTGTTGCCTGGGGCACGTGTACGGCTTTAGCTACTGACCTTTGTGTTCATGGATTCTTACTTGTTACAAAACATACTAGCTTTCACGCCTGGGCGACTTATTGCAGGTCTCTTTCATGATGTTTCTGGTGTCCTAAGTTGATCTATATACATTTATTTTCCAATATTATTAAATACAAGGAATATTCCTGTCTTGGGAATTCTAAATCCCCGATGTGAACAGATCTTTATGATTTCCATGGCTATAGGAAACACTTTTAGAGTGGTCAAGCCATTGCCACATTGCCATTCTTAGGGGGGTTTAGGGGAATGCCCCCCAGAAAA
>NW_013801030.1:0-591 GCF_000517525.1 Limulus polyphemus | reverse complement strand
TTTTTTTTTCATGAAAATGTAATTTAAATTTTAGCGAGGGCCTAAATCACCAGTGCATATTATAAATCTAAATGTTATAAAAATCTTATGTCAGTGAATTAACAATAAAAAATAAAAATGATTTTAACTTTTGGTAATGAGTGATGCCAATTCTTTCGGTTTAATTTTTTAATAAAACTGAACATTACGTCGTAAAACTGATTTTTTCGAAATCAACAGAACATTTACTGTACAAAAAAAAAGAATTATCACTCAAAATTACTAAATAGCACCCTGGGAATGTAGCTAAGGTTTCTAGAGTTCATCGTCAAGGGTATGTAATGTCGCACTATTCATAGTAGGTCACGTGAAAACTTACATCACAGGTGAATTCAATAACAAAAGCGCCAAAAATTATGAAGTAAGAAACAAGAAATATGTTACTTGGTTTTCTCGTGGTTGTAAAGTTTAAACTATCTTTAACAGTTAACTAAATTTCAAGAGTTAATGGGTTTTTAAGCTTCTTCTTTTTAAACAGAATTGTTGAATCTTGTTCATTAATATAACGGACTTCATTATAAGTATATTTTCTCTTTTTCATCTAATTAAATG
>NW_013801029.1:0-547 GCF_000517525.1 Limulus polyphemus | reverse complement strand
GGATACGAAAACTGGGAAAATAGGAGTGATTAGTGTAATCACTTTTTTTTTTCGAAAGAGCAAGTAATGTGAGGTAGCAAATTCTATTTTTATTTCGTTATGGTTTTGTTTTCAGCTCATTTATTATTCTTTCTATCGTTTAGTTAACCTGTGAAATTTGTTTTACGTTTAAACCCTACCTTGCATTCTAGTTAATTAACATTTTTAAGTTTGTAATGGTAATGAGACTGACATCAGTTTTACTTATCGGGGACTTTATTTATGTTGCAAAAGTGTGTAAATGTTAATATTTTTTTGTTTTAAATAAAACTGTCATGAGCTTCAATAACTTGGTGCACCCAGATATGGTGGAGAAGTGTTTTTATATATTTTAAGTTTTATACATACTTTTTTTTTCTTCTGTAGTATTTTCAAAATTGTTTTATGTATACATATTGATCCCGATATTGATGGTATATTGTTCTTTTGTATTAGTAGGAAACAATTTAAACTGTTTGATAGTTTAAGGGATCTAAGAAGGACGTCTTGGAAACAACTAACAAAATAC
>NW_013801028.1:0-548 GCF_000517525.1 Limulus polyphemus | reverse complement strand
TGTGTACTGTCAATAAGAAGACACAAGATTTAACGATACTGTGTACTATCAATAAGAAGACACAAGATTTAACGATACTGTGTACTGTCAATAAGAAGACACAAGATTTAACGATACTGTGTACTATCAATAAGAAGACACAAGATTTAATAGATACTATGTACTTCAATAAGAAGACACAAGATTTAACAATACTGTGTACTGTCAATAAGAAGACACAAGATTTAACAATACTGTGTACTCTCAATAAGAAGACACACGATTTAGCAATACTGTGTACTGTCAATAAGAAGACACAAGACTTTAACGATACTGTGTACTGTCAATAAGAAGACAGAAGATTTAACGATACTGTGTACTGTCAATAAGAAGACACAAGATTTAACGATACTGTGTACTTTCAATAAGAAGACACAAGATTTGACGATACTGTGTACTGTCAATAAGAAGACACAATATTCAACGATAATGTGTACTGTCAGTAAGAAAACACAAAATATAAGAATAATGTGTCCTGTCAATAAGAAGACACAAGATTTTACGATACT
>NW_013801027.1:0-549 GCF_000517525.1 Limulus polyphemus | reverse complement strand
TTTTAAAGTAAGTTGTAACATTTAACAGAGAATAGCATGTCTTGTCAAAGGGTGATCTAAAGTAATTGAACCGATCTGTGTGAACTTTGACGAAAATGTGACAATTATTTAAAGTTCTGGGTGCAACTGTAGTAACCTACAGGGTAACATAAGTGAATTTATCACACACATTGTATAGTAAGAAACAGAGTAAAGAAAAATAATTCTTCTTGTCAATTGGGTTCTAAAGTAAATGAACCAGCCTGTGTGGATTTTTGATAAGAAAAAGAGCTTTATTTATAGTTTTAGATACAACTGTGATATCCTATTGTCTAAAGAATTTTTGTACACACATTTGACTTGTTTTGAATGTATTATTTCAAAAGAAGTGGATTGTGTGCTGTCCGTTTATTGTTCGAATTTATCCCCTACAAATTACAGACACCTACTGTAAAGAATCTGACCCTATAAAACTGCCAACCTAAAACAACACTGTAACGAACGAACGTTAACTTCAACAATACCGTGTGACTGCAGTTCAATTACTCACTATCTATCCACACATTACCT
>NW_013801026.1:0-807 GCF_000517525.1 Limulus polyphemus | reverse complement strand
TGACTTTCATAATGGTATTTTAAATCCTTGTTAAACTAACTTAAACTATATTTTGTCGACTGTTATAAAGGTCTTTTAGTTTTCCTTCCACTAGATTTTGTTGACATTGATATGGGTCGTTTTAGTCAGTTTTCAACTATATTTGGTCGACTGTTATAACGGACTTTTGGACTTCCTTCCTCCAGATTTTGTTGACATTGATAAGGTTCCTTTTATTTCGTTTTCCACTAGATTTTGTTGACTTTGAAAACATGTTTTTAGTTTTCGTCCACTCGATTTTGTCGACTTTCATAACTGTCTTTTTAGGCCTTCTTAGACTAGATATTTTCGACTTTGATAGCTGTATATTTAGTCTTTCTTACAATATATTTTAATGACTATTATAATGGTATTTTAATCCTTCTTAAACTATATTTTGTCGACTGTTATAACGGTCTTTTAGTCTTCCGTCCACCAAATTTTGTTGACTCTGATATGGGTCCTTTTTGTCATTTTTTCCACTATATTTTGTCGACTGTTATAACGGACTTTTAGTCTTCCTTCCTCCAGATTTTGTTGACATTGAAAGGGTCCTTTTAGTCAGTTTTCCACTAGATTTTGTTGACTTTGAAAACGTGATTTTAATTTTCTTCCACTCGATTTTGTTGACTTTCATAACTGTCTATTTAGGCTTTCTAAGACTACATATTTTCGACTTTGATAGAGGTATTTTTAGTCTTTCTTACACTATATTTTATTGACTTTAATAATGGTATTTTTAATCCTTATTAAACTATATTTTTTTCACTGTTATAACGGTCTTTTAGT
>NW_013801025.1:0-871 GCF_000517525.1 Limulus polyphemus | reverse complement strand
ATGGAACTGTTGTGTTAACATACGAGAGCATGCAGCACCTGGGGCGTGGCTAAATCTATGGAACTGTTGTGTTAACATACGAGAGTATGCAACACCTAGGGTGTTGCGAAATCTATGGAACTGTTGTGTTAGCATACGAGAGTATGCAGCACCTAGGGCGTGGCGAAATCTATGGAACTGTTGTGTTAACATACGAGAGTATGCAGCACCTGGGCCGTGGCGAAATCTTCTCGGAGTTTTAAGAACCTCAGTAATTTTATTCTCGTCGTATAGATTTCTAACTGAATAAATTTTAGTAGCTTTCTAACTTAAAGAACTTTATTACAGTATATTGTTTAAACTTCATACATTTGTTAGGAATTGTGGTAAACTACGTTCAGTGCGATGATGGTGTGAAGTTGTTGACATAACTTGAAAACGGTCACGTCATTAAGGTGTACAATGTGCACTGTCGTTCCTCTGGTATTGATAACTATAATCCAAGCATCATTTGGTGTTTCGTTTTTATTCTTCTTCAACATCAGAAGCATTAAATATTGTTACGTCTCCGTTTGTTAATTGATTTCCCGTAAATTCGTTCCTGACGAAACTTTAGCGACACAAGTCCTTACTTAATAAAACTGGTTTATTCTTTCCGAATATAACTTTACCGATACACTTAATTTCAACAATCGAGCTAAAACAAACGCTATAACAACGAACGTTAACTTCAATAATACTCTCCGATTGCAGATCAATTACTCACTGTCTACACACACACATTATTGTCACGTTGTGAGCGTCCTATTTATATACCAGAAAAACATATATCTAGTAAATGCTAGGGCATTCACGAAGGAACAAGATACTTCCAGAAAATAGTCACGTGACC
>NW_013801024.1:0-550 GCF_000517525.1 Limulus polyphemus | reverse complement strand
TATATATATATATATATATATATCGTTGTGAATTTGTAATAAGAGGTTTTTATTTACCATCTATATGTATATCGTTAAAAATGTTTAATCACAAGTTTTAATTACCATATATATATAGTTGTAAATTTTTACTCAGAATTTTTTTACCATATATATATCGTTATGAATTTTTAATCAGAAGTTTTTATTTACCATATATATATCGATATGAATGTTTAATCAGAAGTTTTTATTTACCATGTATATGTATATGGTTGTGAATTGTTTAATTAGAAGTTTTTACTTACCATATATATTTATATATCTATCGATGTGAATGTTTGAACAGAAGTCTTATTTACTGTGTATATATATATCGTTGTGAATTTTTAATCAGAAGTTTTTTATCATATATATATATATTTCAATGTGAATTTTTAAAAGAAGATTTTATTTTCCATATATATATATCGATGTCAATTTTAATTAGAAGTTTTTTTACCATATATATATATATATATATCGATGTCAATTTTTAAACAGAAGTTCTTATATACCATATATATATATC
>NW_013801023.1:0-984 GCF_000517525.1 Limulus polyphemus | reverse complement strand
GTCTTCTTATATCTTGTGTCTTCTTCTTGACAGTACACAGTATTGTAAATCTTGTGTCTTCTTATTTACAGTACACAGTATCGTTAAATATTTTGTCTTCTTATTGACAGTACACAATATTGTTAATTAGTGTGTTTTCTTACTGATAGTACACAGTATTATTAAATCTTGTGTCTTCTTATCGACATTACACAGTATTGTTAAATCTTGTGTTTTCTTATTGACAGTACACAGTATTGTTAAATCTTGTGTCTTCCTATTGACAGTACACAGTATCGTTAAATCTTTTGGCATGTTATAGATAGTACGCAGTATCGGTAAATTTGGGTCTTCTTATTGACAGTACACAGTATTGTTAAATATTGTGTCTTTTTTTGATAGTACACAGTATCGTTAAAACTCGTCTCTTGTTATTGATAGTACACAGTATTGTTAAATCTTGAGTCTTCTTATTGATAATACACAGTATTGTTAATTATTGCGTCTTCTTATTGACAATACACAGTATTGTTAAATCGTGTGTCTTCTTATAGACAGTACACAGTATCGTTAAATCTTGTGGCGTGTTAGTGATAGTACACAGTATTCTTATATCTTGTGTCTTCTTATTGACAGTACAGAGTATCGTTAAATCTTTTGGCATGTTATACAGTAGTACACTGTATCGGTAAAACTTGTGTCTTCTTAATGACATTACACAGTATTGTTAAATCTTGTGTCTTCTTAATGACATTACACAGTATTGTTAAATCTTGAGTCTTCTTATTGACAATACACAGTATTGTTAAATCTTGTGTCTTCTTATGACAGTACACAGTATCGTTAAATCTTGTGTCTTCTTATTGACAATACACAGTATTGTTAAATCTTGTGTCTTCTTATTGACAGTACACAGTATCGTTAAATCTTGTGGCTTCTTATTGACAGTACACAGTATCGTTAAATATTGTGTCTTCTTATTGACAGTACACAGTATTGTTAAAT
>NW_013801022.1:0-1078 GCF_000517525.1 Limulus polyphemus | reverse complement strand
CCTTAATCTTAAAAGTTGAAAGTATATATATATATAATCAACACATTAGGAATTACTACAGATAAATGAGGTTAGACTGTATTCAAGTTATCCCTTAATCTTAAAAGTTGAAAGTATATATATATATATATATATATAATCAGCACATTAGGAATTACTACAGATAAATGAGGTTAGACTGTATTCAAGTTATCCCTTAATCTTAAAAGTTGAAAGTATATATATATATATTCAAAACACTAAGAATTGCCCTCCAGTGGCACGGTGGCTTGTCTGCGGACTTACAATGTTAGAATCCCGGCTTCGACACCCGTGGTGGGCAGAGTACAGATAGCCCATTGTGTTGCTTTGTGCTTAACTTCAAACAAACAAACATTAAGAATTACTATAAATAATGAGATTAGACTCTATTTAATTCATCCCTTAATCTTAAAAGTTGGAAATGTGTATGTAATATATTTGTATAGCCTAATCAACACATTAAAAATTACTACATATATATAACCCAATTTTCTTGTTTCAGAATAACACAATGCGAGTAATTTATGCTTTCCATGAGAAAGATCCAGATAAACTAAACACTCTCAGTTACCATGGCAACGAACACCGGGGATCCCGCAGTATTATATTGGTACAGCCAAATGTGAAACGAGATTTGCCAACAGAGGGAGTACTCTACTGGGACGCTCTTTCTCCAAACGTGAGTAGATTTGTTTGTTCGAGTTTTTGGCCTACTCTTTTTACCAACGAATAGTTGAACTGACCTTCAAATTATAATGACCCCACGACTTAAAAGGTGAGAATGTTCTATGAATGGGGTTCGAACTCGTAACCCACAGATAGTAAGTTGAGCGTTTTAACCTACGGGCCATGCCAGGCCACATGAATGCTTAAGGCCTTTTACACGCACAAATCAGCTAATTGTTAGATTAGGAGGAAGTTGACTATACTGGTTGTACAAATGACTACTGAGTATTACAGGAGGAAGTTGACTATACTGGTTGTACAGATGTCTACTGAGTGTTACAGGAGGAAGTTGACTATACTGATTGTACAGATGACTACTGAGTATTACAGG
>NW_013801021.1:0-863 GCF_000517525.1 Limulus polyphemus | reverse complement strand
TTAAAGACTGTAGAATGTTGATGAGTAAAAGAACACAGACCGATTTTACTGAACCAATGGTTGCAACTGATTTGCTAACATTTATAATTTCATATGGTGAAGATGTTTTCCCAAATTGAGGGATTGCATTGCAGATTTTGTTAACAATTGGGGTTTATATTGCTAGTTGTGAAAGGTCCTTCAGCAAGCTGAAATTAATTCTTACATACTTGAGAACTTCAGTGACTCAAGAACGACTTAGTAACTTGGCAATATTAAGTATTGAAAAAAAACGTACTTAATACTGTTGCGTCATCGAGGTCACGTGACTGGTATGGCGCCCTCTAGTTTCTAGAACTATCTTGTTCCTTCAGGAATGCTCTAGTATTTACTAGATAGGGTAGGCTGGTATATATATATAAGAGGGGGACAACGTGACGCGGTAATGCGTGTGTAGATAGTGAGTAATTGAACTGCAGTCAGAAGTATTGTAGACGTTCGTTGTTACAGCGTTTGTTTAGCGCGATTGTTGAAGTTGAGTGTATCGGTAAAGTTATATTCGGAAAGAATAAACCAGTTTTATTAAGTAAAGACTTGTGTCGTTAAAGTTTCGTCGGAACGAATTTAGAGAGAGTTAATTAACAAACGGAGACGTAACAAATTGGTGTCAGAGAGCAATACAAAAACAAGAAAAGAAACAAGAAGAACGAGAAGAGAAATTACAACAGTTGTTAGACGAAAAAGAAAAGAAACAAGAAGAACAAGAAAATAAACAAGAAAAGAGACAACAGCAGTTGCAAGAAAACCTGCAACAGTGGCAGCTGGAACAACAAAATAAACAAGCGAGATTACAGCAGTTGTTGGAGTTAAAAGAAAAGAAACAA
>NW_013801020.1:0-550 GCF_000517525.1 Limulus polyphemus | reverse complement strand
TATGTTATCTACTAGTAAAGCATTTTAACCTTACGAAATTAATTTGTTGTTAATCGTATAAAGTCATTTTAAATGTCATTTCTGTTTTATACGAATATGTTAAGTAGATTTGTGAAGATTTGATCAGAATACAGTACTTTTCGTGATATATTTCTATATATAAAAACATCATAAAACATTGTACCCAAGTGTATATACTGTGTTCATGGTGTAACTGCCAATAAAAACAAATAAACAAAAACACGCAAATAAGATAACATTTTTATTACTTGTGTTTTACTACACTAAATGTCAAGAAAACAGTGGTACAACGGTATTGTTTATCTCTATCTGTTAGTGATGAAAACTAACGTATTCAAGCAGCAATATACTAGGTCGTCAAAAAATTAATGTCGTGTTTTGGAACACTTTCATTAACCACATTCAAAAAACGTACATCACGTATAATAGTTAAACGAACCGCCTAAACGTCACGTTAGTGTGGTCTATATACTGTGTAAAGTTTAGTATAATCTTATCCCATATAGTGATAGCACACGACGATACACAC
>NW_013801019.1:0-550 GCF_000517525.1 Limulus polyphemus | reverse complement strand
TATCCACCATATTCATCTTTAGCCTTACTTTGTACAACTACTTTATGAAAACTTTGGTGTAACTCTAGTTACCGAATGTTTAACTCCTTTACTAATCTTTAGCGTTATTTGTAACAACTCCACGAACATCTAGGTGTAACTCTAGTTATAGAATTTATAACCACCATAATAATCTTTAGCCTTATTTGGTACAATTACTCCATGACCACCTAGGGGTAACTCTAGTTACAGAATTTAAAACCACCATATTCATCTTTAGCCTTACTTGGTACAACTACTCCATGAATACTTAGGAGTAACTCTAGTTTCCGAATTTATAACCAACATACTCATCTTTAGCCTTACTTGGTACAACTACTCCATTAACACCAAGGTGTAACACTAGTTACAGAATTTATAACCACCATAATCATCTTTAGACTTAATTGGTAGAACTACTCCATGAACACCTAGGTGTAACTCTAATTACCGAATTTATAACCATCATGCTCATCTTTAGCCCTACCTGGTACAACTACTCCATGAACACTTATTTGTAACTCTAGTTTCC
>NW_013801018.1:0-550 GCF_000517525.1 Limulus polyphemus | reverse complement strand
AGTTTGACACTGTCCAGTTGTGTGGAGAGTGTTACCCAACGTATTCAGTTGAAGAACAGTTTGACATTGTCCAGTTGTGTGGAGAGTGTTACCCAACGTATTCAGTTAAAGAACAGTATAACATCGTCCAGTTGTGTGGAGAGTGTCACCCAACATATTCAGTTGAAGAACAGTATAACATTGTCTAGTTGTGTGGAGAGTGTCACCCAATGTATTCAGTTGAAGAACAGTATAACATAGTCCAGTTGTGTGTAGAGTGTCACCAAATGTATTCAATTGAAGAACAGATTTTTTTAAACAAGACCGATGTCTGTAGGTTTACTTTCTTCTTAGAATTCTTCTCAAGAAGTCGATAAGCCATCTTAACATTGTTAGAACAACAGGTAAAAGTTGTAGCTAGTGATGAGTTGGCCGACGCGTTTCGAATGCATTCTGCATCCATTATCAAGGCTGAATGTTGTGTGAATTGTGATTACTGTTGGTGGATATTTATAGGTATGGGTAAGCAGGTGGTGGTATCTAGCTCGTGGAAGGCGTTAATTGGTGGAGT
>NW_013801017.1:0-550 GCF_000517525.1 Limulus polyphemus | reverse complement strand
GCTGAGGGATCAGTTCGTAGATGCCTTGGACAGTCCACAACTTAAGATATAAGTGAAGCAAGCACACCCCTCTACCATGCAGGATGCAATAGCCATAGCTCTCGAATTTGAATCCTACGTTAAGTCCAGCACAGAGGTACCGAGGTTGGTACAGTCATCTGGATTCAAGGCCAGAAAAGGTCAGCTTTCAGAGAGGTTTGGGAGACTTTGCTGGCGCTGTAACAAACCTGGGCACAAGAGAGCTCAATGCTGGAAACTTCAACACAGGGAAGATACCATGACAGGAAAGGCTGCTACCCAGAAAGGTTGTTGGAACTGTGAAAAGCACGGACATTTGAGAAGCCAGTGTAGGAGGAATATTACCAACAAGATATCCTCAAGGAGACCATTAGTGGTTGGTGTTGAGCGACGCCCACCAACCCCCATCATGAAAGTCCCAACAGCTAGGTGTAAAATGCCAAGCACACACAGTGTCTATGTGACAGAAAAGCCGGATGGCCAAAGGTGCAACTTTGTCATAGACTATGCGTCTCAGCAAACCCTTGTGAGC
>NW_013801016.1:0-862 GCF_000517525.1 Limulus polyphemus | reverse complement strand
ACAGAAAATGTCTACTGACTTTGTCATGTATTACAGGTACCACCATCAAATGTCTACTAGCATTTTAATGTATAACCAATACCACCATCAAGTGTAAACTCATTTTTTATGTATCATAGGTTTTATCAAATGTGTATTAACTTCCACATGTAATTACCAATACCACATCAAGTGTAAACTAATTTTTTATTTATCTTAGGTATTTATCAAATGTGTATTAACTTCCTCATGTAATACAGGTACCACCATCCAATGTTTACTGACTTTTTCGTTTATCACAGGTACCTTCATAAAATGTCTACTGACTTTCTCGTGTATTACATGTACCACCATCAAATGTCTACTAACATCCTAAAGTATTACCAATACCACCATCAAGTGTAAACTCACTTTTTATGTATCATAGGTACTTATCAAATGTGTATTAACTTCCTCATGTAATACAGGTACCACCATCAAATGTCTACTAAGATTTTAATGTATTACCAATACCACCATTAAGTGTAAACTCATTTTTTATATATCATAGGTATTTATCAAAGGTGTATTAACTTCCTCATGTAATACAGGTACCACCATCCAATGTTTACTGACTTTCTCGTTTATTACAGGTACCTTCATAAAATGTCTACTGACTTTCTCATGTATTACAGGTACCACCATCAAATGTCTACTAACATCCTAAAGTATTACCAATACCACCATCAAGTGTAAACTCATTTTTATGTATGATAGGTACTTATCAAATGTGTATTAACTTCCTCATGTAGTACAGGTACCACCATCCAACGTTTACTGAATTTCTCGTTTATTATAGGTACCTTCATAAAATGTCTACTGACATTCTCATATATTACTGGTG
>NW_013801015.1:0-549 GCF_000517525.1 Limulus polyphemus | reverse complement strand
AGTTCTCGTCAACCAACAACACAAAACCATCAGTAACTAATGTCAAATTCTTGTCAACCAACAATAGAAAACCATCAGCAACTGATGTCAAGTTCTCGTCAACCAACAATACAAAATCATCAGCAACTGATGTCAAGTTCTTGGCAACCAACAATAGAAAACCATCAGCAACTTATGTCAAGATCTCGTCAACCAACAATACAAAAACCATCAGCAACTGATGTCAAGTTCTTGTCAACCAACAATACAAAACCATCAGCAACTGATGTCAAATTCTTGGCAACCATCAATACAAAACCATCAGCACCTGATGTCAAGTTCTCGTCAACCAACAATACAAAACCATCAGCAACTGATGTCAAATTCTTGGCAACCAACAATACAAAACCATTAACATCTGATGTCAAGTTCTCGCCAACCAACAATACAAAACCATCAGCAACTGATGTCAAATTCTTGTCAACCAACAATACAAAACCATCAGCAACTGATGTCAAATTCTTGGCAACCAACAATACAAAACTATCAGCAACTGATGTCAAATTCTTG
>NW_013801014.1:0-549 GCF_000517525.1 Limulus polyphemus | reverse complement strand
AGTAAGGCTAAAGATGAGTATGGTGGTTATAAGTTCGATAACTAGAGTTACACCTACGTGTTAGTGGAGTTGTTGTACCAAATAACGCTAAAGATGAGTATGTGGGTTACATATTCGGTAACTAGAGATACACCTTGGTGTTCATGGAGTTGTTGTACTAAGTAAGGCTAAAGATGAGTATGGTGGTTATAAATTCCCGAAACTAGAGTAACACCTAGGTGTTCATGGAGTAGTTGTACCAAGTAAGGCTAAAGATGAGTATGATTGTTATAAATTCGGTAACTATAGTTACACCTACGTGTTTATGGAGTAGTTGTACAAAGTAAGGCTAAAAATTAGTATGGTGATTATAAATTCGGTGACTATAGTTACACCTAGGTGTTCGTGGAGTTGTTGTACCAAATAACGCTAAAGATGAGTATGGAGGTTACAAATTCGGAAACTAGAGTTACACCTAGGTGTTCGTGGAGTTGTTGTACCCAATAACGCTAAAGATGAGTGTGGTGGTTATAAATTCAGTAACTAGAGTTACACCCAGGTTATCGTGGA
>NW_013801013.1:0-550 GCF_000517525.1 Limulus polyphemus | reverse complement strand
TATTCTATCAAAGATTCGATTACTGTCAATCATCGTGTGTTTCTAATACTTAAGTCAGCACCATAACAATTGTTCTTGTTCAAATTAGCTTATATAAATAGTTGTCAGATATAAAGAAAAGGAGAGACAAAACACGTAGAACGAGAACTAAATACAGAAGACGAAAAATAAAACTCTAAACACTATAAACGGATACTAGTGTAGATATAACTCGGAAAAAATGCAAAAAGAATAAAACTAAAAATAACATAAACGAGAAAAGAGAGAAAGATAGAAATAACGCGAAAGGTCTTGAATCATGCATGTACCACAAAAAGTTAAGTACAAAAACTAACTCGACAGAACAAATCACATGTGATTAAAAACTTGCTAAATTAAGGTTAGTGGTGATATAAACGACGAACAAATGTTTTTCAAAAAAGCTTTCTTAAAAGTGCCTCTTCACTATATTACAAGTTTAGTGTTTCAAAATAGGATAAAGCTTTCGTTATATTCTATTAAAGATTCGATTACTGTCAAACATCGTGTGTTTCTAATACATAAGTGAGCT
>NW_013801012.1:0-550 GCF_000517525.1 Limulus polyphemus | reverse complement strand
AGATACTAGAAATCTTAAAGTGGTGTTAAGGTATTAGAAATCTAAAAGTAGAAATAAGGCATTAGAAATCTTAAAGTATAAATAGGGTATTAGAAATCTTAAAGTATAAATAGGGTATTAGAAATCTTAAAGTATAAATAACGTATTAGAAATCTTAAAGTAGAAATAAGATATTAGAAATCTTAAAGTAGTGATAAGGTATTATAAATCTTAAAGTGGTGTTAAGGTATTAGGAATCTTAACGTGGTATTAAGGTATTAGAAATCTTAACGTGGTGTTAAGGTATTAGAAATCTTAAAGTAGTGATAAGGTATTAGAAATCTTAAAGTGGTATTAAGGTATTAGAAATCTTAAAGTTGTGTTAAGGTATTAGAAATCTTAACGTGGTATTAAGGTATTAGAAATTTTAACGTGGTATTAAGGTATTAGAAATCTTAACGTGGTGTTAAGGTATTAGAAATCTTAAAGTGGTGTTAAGGTATTAGAAATCTTAAAGTAGTGATAAGATACTAGAAATCTTAAAGTAGTGTTAAGGTATTAGAAATCTTAA
>NW_013801011.1:0-550 GCF_000517525.1 Limulus polyphemus | reverse complement strand
AAGCTGGATGGCCAAAGATGCAACTTTGTCATAGATTCTGCATCTCAGCAAACCCTTGTGAGTATCAAGGCGCTAGATCACAAAGGAGTACCAGAAGCCATACAGAAGCTCTGTGGTGTGACAGGACATTATGCAAGGTTGTGGGGACCAGTGTGGGTAACTATCGAGCTCATGGGCATTAAGAACAGACAGAAAGTATACTTGGCTGACATTGAAGACCAATAAATAGAATTGGACTATTCACTACCGAGGAAGTGTGTACTTAACTTCGATAAAATGACGATTGGAAACAACAAAGGCCAGATTCCAGTAACTGTTGCTACATCCGTTGATCTGCATGTCACAGAACTTAAATCAACTACAATACCTCCTATGTCAGAGAAGATAATTTGGGGTAGGATAAAAGAACGTCCCCAAGGAAGCCCAATGCTTGTAGAAGCAGTGGAAGACCCATCCAGGCCAGCAGATTTGAAGATTGGAAGGTCACTTGTGGCAGGCCATCAAGTAGTACCTATAACAGTGGCCAATTTCACTAAATGTGAGCAGACAC
>NW_013801010.1:0-610 GCF_000517525.1 Limulus polyphemus | reverse complement strand
GGTTTTATAGACAATCATATTAATAAGGTGGTTGTAGTCGAGCCAGGAGAGATGGTTTTATAGACAGATTAATAAGGTGGTTGTAGTCGAGCCAGGAGAGATGGTTTTATAGACCCTATTATTATCTTAAACAGTCTACAAAGTGTTAGAAAGCAGAGCTAACACCAGGAGTGTGCACAAAGGAAGTGACAACACCAAACCTGGCCTGTAGTGGAAATTTTTCCAAAAAAAAGAAGATTTACTTACTTGTCAATCACCAATAAAGTAACCTAAAATATTTTGAAAAGGACTTAAAAACCTCATTAATAGTGTATACAAATCAACGTTATAAGAGGCCTAACTGTATTTCTTTGATTTGCCGGCCCAAAGCTATGCCGATGAGCCTTTCAATAGGTGAAACTGCAGTCCACGGCAGTGGGTTCGGCCAATCAAAGAAAACATTAGGTAGCTACGTCACAGATTCTCCTTTCAGTTTTAATTTTGGTTAAAATGGAAGAAAAATCAGTAACATATATATATACACCTGGAAAAAAGTTAAGCACCCCCCAAATATTTTTCAGGATTGCTTATTGAAAATAAGGTTTAATTTTCATGATGTTGAGCAATGTTC
>NW_013801009.1:0-550 GCF_000517525.1 Limulus polyphemus | reverse complement strand
GACGCAACAATAGGTATCGTCCATCTTACGGTTTGGACAGTTTTTATCTGAGAACATAATATCCTTTGATATTTACAAAACTGAAATATGTATGGATTAAGTTAGCTTTCATACAAGTTAGTGTACAATCCTTGTTACACTTCTGTTGTTATATGAAAACTTAGTAATGTCAGACGACTTAGAATAAAATAAAGGTTCTATTCTATTTAAGCATGTGATATTTACAATATTGTTGCGTCAGCGAGATCACGTGACTATTCTCACGCCCTCTGCTTTCTGGAACTATCATGTACCTTGGCGAATGCTCTAGCATTTACTAGATATAGGGTAGTCTGGTATATATAAAAGAGGGTGACAACGTTACAGAATGAATGTGTAGGTAGTGAGTAATTGATCTGCAGTCAAAGGGTATTGTTGAAGTTGACGTTCGTTGTTATAGCGTTTGTTTTAGCGCGACTGTTGAAGTTGAGTGTATCGGAAAAGTTATATTCGGAAAGAATAAACCAGTTTTATTAAGAAAGGACGTGTGTCGCTTAAGTTTCGTCGGAAC
>NW_013801008.1:0-550 GCF_000517525.1 Limulus polyphemus | reverse complement strand
AGCACACCCCCTCTACTATGCAGGATGCAATGGCCAGAGCTCTTGAATTCGAATCCTATGTTAAGTCCAGCACAGAAGTACCAAGTTTGGTACAGTCATTAGGATTGAAGACCAGAAAAGGGCAGCTCTCAGAGAAGTTTGAGGGACTTTGCTGGCACTGTAACAAACCTGGGCACAAGAGAGCTCAATGCTGGCAACTTCAACACAGAAAAGATACCACGGCAGGAAAGGCTGCTACCCAGAAAGGTTGTTGGAACTGTGGAGAGCAAGGACTTATAAGGAGCCAGTGTAAGAAGAATACTACCAACAAGTTAGCCATGGGGAGACCAGTAATGGTTGGTGTTGAGGGACGCCCACCAAACCCAATCGTGAAAGTCTCAACAGCTAAGTGTAAAACGGCAAGCACACATAATGTCTACGTGACAGGAAAGCTGGATGGCCAAAAGTGCACCTTTGTCATAGATTCTGCATCTCAGGAAACCCTTGTGATCATCAAGGTGTTAGATCACAAAGGAGTACCTGAAGCCATACAGAAGCTCTGTGGTGCGAT
>NW_013801007.1:0-548 GCF_000517525.1 Limulus polyphemus | reverse complement strand
TCGTAAATTTACTAAAATATCGCCATATATCTAAATACTAAATCCAAAGCACGATTTAATTACTAAATTTAAATTGTTGTTGTTGTTGTTGTTAAGCACAAAGCTACCCAAATGGGCTATCTGTGCTCTGCTCACCACGGGTATCGAAACCCAGTTTCTAGCGTTGTAAGTCCGTAAATATACCGCTGTGCCACTGGGGGGGGCAAATTTAAATTATCAGTTAACTCGGCTTCGAACTATCTGAAATTCTAATACGTAACAACTTCTGATCAAAGCAAGATATCTACATAAGTCAGAACTAAATATCAACCCAATAATGAACATAGCTAATTTAATATACCTTTTTACGAATTTATAATGATCGGAACGAACTGGTTTTTGTCGGTTAAGAATCCTCAGTATTTCTAATTTTGTTATTTCTTGTTCAGGATTACATTTAGTTGTTATTTTTCAAGTTTCCTTTGTGTTGCATTGGATAAGCCTAGTGGATTTTCTTATCCGTTGTTTAATGCGTTTATAAACTAAACTTCAGGTCAGTTGTCCAGATA
>NW_013801006.1:0-550 GCF_000517525.1 Limulus polyphemus | reverse complement strand
GATTGATACTTTGGGCCTTGTCCGTTGCTTTGGTCATCCCCTAGTCACTGCTATAGAGGTGAGTACAATTGTTTTGAAAATATCTTATTGTAGAAATATATTTACGAAAGATAAAACAAAGTCTGTCTTAAATGTTAATTTCACCTTCCAATCATTTAAAAAGTATCGTTTAACTATTTTATTTCAACCAATAAAAACGTCACATATGAAAAAAAAAGTTTAATTCTTGTACATCTATTATATACTAGATGTGTTTGCTGATAGAAATACCAACCTTTGCTACCAAAGACTACACACTATATAGTTCATATACTGTATTTCCAAGCTTTTAAATAATATAACCTTTAATTTGTGTGTTTAAAAAGGCATTTCGTGAAATAAATGACTGGATATTTTCATAGTGGTTTCCCAATAACAAAGGCCTCGTGACAGGGATAGTGGCTTCAGGGTTAGCTTTAACTCCTCTCTATATGAATAGTGTACAGACATTCTTTGTGAATCCTAGTAATCTCCAACCTGATTCTGATGGGTAAGCTACAAGTTTCTATAA
>NW_013801005.1:0-719 GCF_000517525.1 Limulus polyphemus | reverse complement strand
TCAATAAGAAGAAAAAAAATTTATCAATACTGTGTACTGTCAATAAGAAGACACAAGATTTAACGATACTGTGTACTGTCAATCTCTTCTTTTTGACAGTATACAGTATTGATAAATCTTGTATCTTCTTATTGACAGGACACAGTATTGTTAAATCTTGTGTCTTCTTACAGGATTTATCAATACTGTGTACTGTCAATAAGAAGACACAAGATTTAACAATACTGTGTCCTGTCAATAAGAAGATACAGGATTTATCAATACGGTGTCCTATCAAATAGAAGATACAGGATTTATCAATACTGTGTACTTTCAATAAGAAGAAACATAATTTAAAAATACTGTGTCCTTTCAATAAGAAGAAAAAAAATTTATCAATACTGTTTACTGTCAATAAGAAGACACATGATTTAACGATACTGTGTACTGTCAATCAGAAGACACAAGATTTAACAATACTGTGTCCTGTCAGTAAGAAGATACAAGATTTATCAATACTGTATACTGTCAAAAAGAAGACACACGATTTAACAATACTGTGTCCTGTCAATAAGAAGATACAGGATTTATCAATACTGTGTCCTGTCAATAAGAAGATACAGGATTTGTCAATACTCTTTACTGTCAATAAGAAGACACAAGATATAACGATACTGTGTACTGTCAATAAGAAGACACAAAATTTAACAATACTATGTACTGTCAATAAGAAGACACAT
>NW_013801004.1:0-545 GCF_000517525.1 Limulus polyphemus | reverse complement strand
TTATTTTTTATTATTCGGTAAGAAAATAATACAAAGTCAAGTCCACTTAAAGAAAGGAAACCATTTTATTTCTTTTAGTGAAAGTTTTACAAATTACATGGTTTCAAGATCTAACAATAATCAAATGATAGACCTAATTCACAAATAAAGCTTAATAATCACAAACTCAAAAACTTACACCACTGAACTTACTTACTAACTAACTGACTAAATAATCAATTCATTCACTAACTAACTCACTGATTAATTCATCAACAACAATTCTCCGATGTTTTTCAGTATATCTCCTAAAAAATTCTACAATTCACATCAAATCTGAGAACTCAAGAGATTACTACGTCATGAAACTTTTGTGAGTAGAATAAGTTTGTACCATTTTTTTCTTGATAACGTGCTTGCGGTGAGCACAACACAGATAGCCCATTGTGCAGCTTTGTTTTTAATAACAAAAACAAAAAATCTACACGAAATTCACTGTTTAACCATGACAAAACAACATCGAAGCCATGATACATTTCCCGAAAGAACTACTTTAAATGTACATT
>NW_013801003.1:0-549 GCF_000517525.1 Limulus polyphemus | reverse complement strand
ATGAATTTTTTAGGAAAATGGAAAAAAGTGTTTTTTTGACGCAAAATTAATAGAAAAATACCCGATAGTGTTTATTTCGTCGGAAAACACAAAATTGAAATATTATATCATTGACGAAAAACATTATCTCACTATAAATGCTAAAAAAATGAACTTTCGTTAACCTAGAGTAAAAATAATCCAAAAGGTGGAGTTTATATGATAAGAAGACTACATGGTTTTCTATAGTTGAAATTTTGTTTGAATGATGTTATTCTTAAAGCTCTTCTTTGTTTATAATATAATTGAAGACAAAAAACAACAACAGTAAAATCGACACTATCCGAAAGTTTGATAAGAGATTATTAAATAACTATTAGAGATTTCGATAAAAGGATCTCTAATTTGAAAGTCGTACATCAAGGGCATCTTTTTGTTGAAATATGAAGAAAATCTATTTTTTCAAAATTTGGGAAAAAACATGGGCCTTTGGTTTTTGGTGAAAATATGAATTTTTTAGGAAAATGGAAAAAAGTGTTTTTTTGACGCAAAATTAATAGAAAAATACCC
>NW_013801002.1:0-587 GCF_000517525.1 Limulus polyphemus | reverse complement strand
ACCATACTCATCTTTAGCCTTACTTGGAACAATTACTCCATGAACACTTAGGTTTAACTCTGGTTACCGAATTTATAACCCCCATACTCTTCTTTAGCGTTATTTGGTACAACAACTCCACGAACACCTAGGTGTAACTCTAGTTACCGAATTTCTAACCACCATACTCATCTGTAGCGTTATTTGGTACAACAATTCCACGAACACCTAGGTGTAACTCTAGTTACCGAATTTGTAACCACCATACTCATCTGTAGCGTTATTTGGTACAACAACTAAACGAATACCTAGGTATAACTCTAGTTACCGAATTTATAACCACCATATTCATCTTTAGCCTTACTTGGTACAACTACTCCACGAATACCTAGGTGTATCTCTACTTACCTAATTTATAACCACCATACTCATCGTTAGCCTTCTTTGGTACAATAACTCCACGAACATCTAGGTGTTACTCTAGTTACCAAATTTATAACCACCATACTCATTTTTACCTTTACTTGGTACAAATACTCCATGAACACCTAGTTGTAACTCTAGTTACAGAATTTATAACCACCATACTCATTTTTAGCTTTACTTGG
>NW_013801001.1:0-1025 GCF_000517525.1 Limulus polyphemus | reverse complement strand
TGTGAAAAAGAAAAAAATCCTTAAACGTAAATCTGATATCTTACTCAACAAATACTTGTTAGTTGATGTTAATGTGGTTAACTCTGAAGACTCTGGAATTCCTAAGGAAAGAAACTACTATTGAAGACGGCATTAACTCAGATGATGCAACCAATACTTTACTCAGTATAACACCTAATTATGCTATTCCAAGAAAATTGCAAGAACAAACTGAATTAAACTTTTCATCATCACTACAACAGACTTTCCATAAACTACGACAGTAAGAGAAACATTGTAAAACATGCCAGAGTGAAAGTACTAGTGACATATCAGAAGAAGGAAAAATGAAATTCAACCACCTGCTAATCCGCTTAAAAACCCTTCTTTTGATCATCCTCAAGCACCGGCAGCGAAAGCACAAAACATAACTGAATTAAATTTCCCTAATATGTTTGCTACATGGTTTTGTTGCATAACAACGGGAGATAAATTGTCAAGAGAAGAAACCTTTGAATAATTTAAAGAGTAATAATAATATTGTGTTTAAAGAATGTGATAAAAGTAAAGGTTTTGTAATATTGGCAAGAAATAGTTATCAGCAAAAGGTTTATAGTCGTTTACTAAATGAAGAGAACTATGTAAAACTGAGTAGAGATCCAACCAAACAACTAAAAGGTAAAAGTAAAACCGTCTTAAATGAAATAAAGATAAATACCAATATTTCTCCTGGGCTAATTAACAGTTTAAAACCACATAATAGTCGTGTTCCTCAGTTTTACGGCCGGCCTAAGGATCATAACCTTGACTTACCCTTTCGACCCACCGCATCTACTTGTGGATCACCTACTGAAAGTATAGCATGGGTGTTGGATAGGCTTCTGCACCCGTTACTAAATATAATTCCTGCCCATATCAACAGTACATACCATTTTCTTAAAAAATTAAATGATAACTCACAACTCCTGAGTAATAACTCTATCCTGTTTACTATGGATGTTGTTCAATTATATCCTAGTATTCCGATTGAAGAGGGTATAGACTTT
>NW_013801000.1:0-550 GCF_000517525.1 Limulus polyphemus | reverse complement strand
AGTTAACAAAATCTAGCGGAAGAAGGACTAAAAAGGTCGTTGTTAAAGTCGACAAAATATGGTGTAAGAAGGAGTAAAAAAAGTCGAATAAATCTAGTGTAAGAAGGACTATAAAGACCGTTATAAAAATCGACAAAATCTAGTGTAAGAAGTAAAAAGACTGCTATCAATTTCGACCAAATCTAGTGTAAGAAGGACTAAAAACACAATTATCAAAGTCGAAAAAATCTAGTGTAAGAAGGTCTAAAAATACCGTTAACAAAGTCGAAAACATCTAATGTAAGAAGGAGTAAAAACAGACCGTTATCAACGTCGAAAAAATATAAAGTAAGAAGGAAAAAAAAGACCGTTATCAAAGTCGACAAAATCTAGTGTAAGAAGGACTAAAAAGACCGTTATCAAAGTCGACAAAATGTAGTGCAAAAGGAGTAAAAAACGTTATCAAAGTCGAAAAATTCTAGTGTAAGAAGGACTTTAAATGCCGTTATAAAAGTCGAAAAAATCTAGTGTAAGAAGGACTAAATAGACCGTTATCAAAGTCGAAAACATC
>NW_013800999.1:0-550 GCF_000517525.1 Limulus polyphemus | reverse complement strand
CATAAAATCCTATTTGCCCTACCTCTAGGAACAGCACTCTGCTTGGATGGCTTTAGAGACTGATCGACTATTACACCACAGTCTCTTTCCTTCATAACACTATTAAGGTTATTCCCATACATATTATACTTATAATTCAAATTATGATAATCCACATGCATTATCTTGCATTCATTATAATTGAAACCCATCTGCCATTCATTTGCCCAACTCACTAAATGATCTAAGTCTTTCTGTAAATCTGCAGCATCCTTTTCACAGCTAGCAACACCCAAGACCTTAATATCATCTGCAAATTTAAGAAATTTATTGACTATTCCTTCATCTATGTCATTGATGTAAATCAAAAAGAGCAAATATCCTAAGACTGAGCCCCGAGATACCTCACTTGTGACATTAATCCAGTTTGACTGAACTCCATTTGTGACAACCCTCTGCTTTATTCCATCCAATTTGCTAACTTACCCCCCACACCTATAGAGCTAATTTTTTTCAAGCCTTTTATGTGGCACCTTGTCAAATTCTTTCTGAAAATCTAGATACACCAAAT
>NW_013800998.1:0-1247 GCF_000517525.1 Limulus polyphemus | reverse complement strand
CTGTTAATGTAGAGACCACGTAGTTGTTTGTACACATATCATGTAACACAGTTGACTGTTACTGTTATGACCACATAGTTGTTTGTATATACATCATGTAACACAGTTGACTGTTAATGTAGAGACCACATAGTTGTTTGTACACATATCATGTAACACAGTTGACTGTTACTGTAAAGACCACATAGTTGTTTGTATATACATCATGTAACACAGTTAACTGTTACTGTAAAGACCACATGTGTATACAAACAACTTCAACTGTGTTACATGATCTGTTAATGTAAAGACCACATCGTTGTTTGTACACACATCATGTAATACAGTTAACTGTTACTGTAAAGACCACATAGGTGTTTGTATACACATCATGTAACACAGTTGACTGTTACTGTGAAGACCACATAGTTGTTTGTATACACATCATGTAACACAGTTGACTGTTAATGTAAAGACCACATAGTTGTTTGTATACACGTCATGTAACACAGTTGACTGTTACTGTAAAGACCACATAGTTGTTTGTATACACGTCATGTAACACAGTTGACTGTTAATGTAAAGACCACATAGTTGTTTGTATGCACATCATGTAACACAGTTGACTGTTAATGTAAAGACCACATAGTTGTTTGTATACACATCATGTAATACAGTTGACTGTTAATGTAAAGACCACATAGTTGTTTGTATGCACATCATGTAACACAGTTAACTGTTAATGTAAAGACCACATAGTTGTTTGTACACATATCATGTAATACAGTTGACTGTTAATGTAAAGACCACATAGTTGTTTGTATATACATCATGTAACACAGTTGACTGTTAATGTAAAGACCACATCGTTGTTTGTATACACATCATGTAACACAGTTGACTGTTACTGTAAAGACCACATAGTTGTTTGTACACACATCATGTAATACAGTTGACTGTTACTGTAAAGACCACATAGTTGTTTGTATACACATCATGTAACACAGTTGACTGTTAATGTAAAGACCACATCGTTGTTTGTATACACATCATGTAACACAGTTGACTGTTAATGTAAGGACCACATAGTTGTTTGTATACACATCATGTAATACAGTTGACTGTTACTGTAAAGACCACATAGTTGTTTGTACACACATCATGTAACACAGTTGACTGTTAATGTAAAGACCACATCGTTGTTTGTATACACATCATGTAACACAGTTGACTGTTAATGTAAAGACCACATAGTTGTTTGTACACAC
>NW_013800997.1:0-550 GCF_000517525.1 Limulus polyphemus | reverse complement strand
TGTTATAAAAGTAACTTATATGAGGAAATTATAAACTTATTTGCATGAGCATTTCTGATTTTTCTCCTGAGTGTAGCGTGTTCTAATTTGACAGAATGTGCTGGTAACTTGATACTGTGTTTACAAAAAGCTGCCTTCCTGTGATAATTCACTTTGGCACTATTCTAAGTGGAAATAAGCAATAAATCTAAATGATTGGATGATTTGAAATGCATAAGTTATAAGAATACACCATTTGTAATGGTGTGTAACATGTAGTCCTTCTAGAAATAAAAAGAGAAATTTATATTTTTTTTGTGGTAATTACAAGGTTGGTTATATGGACCAAGTCTGCAACTAACATGTTGCCTCATTTATAAATGATTTTCACATTCACTAATATCAGATTTTTAGAACAAAATATCTTCAATGTGATATTATACTTTCTCACACTCTTTAATATATCCATATGGTGAATGCCATTTTTATAGTTTTGCAGAAATATTAAATCATCATCTTTAAATACAAGATCAGTAAAAATAATGTCAAATATACTTGTAAAAATAACACC
>NW_013800996.1:0-1481 GCF_000517525.1 Limulus polyphemus | reverse complement strand
ATATTAAATAAGTGAAATATTCCACTGTAAATTGACGGTTCCTTTTGTCTGAAAAAAGTTTGTAATGTATGAGATAAGGGAGGCCTAAATAGCTCCAAAATCGCATATCGAGTTCTTAAAAAATCTGACATATGAAATATATTAGACTAGCAAACAAACTTCTACGAAAAGTTAGATAAAATAATTTTCCGTATTTCGTTCACCTTACACTAGGTGGTTTTATTATTTCATTTTATTGTAAAATAGTCAGTTACGTTTGCAACAGAACATTTCGTCAACCTTCTTCAAGGTGGTTTTAGGTTACTGTTAAATATTTGACTTCTTTCTAGTCTATTTAGTTCAAAATTAGGGCCGGCTATGAGCAGATATCCTTCTTGTAGTTTTGACAGAAATTTCTAAAACAAACAAACAAACCTTGTAAATTCTCGACCTTGTACAAAACTTAGTCTTAGATACAGTTCATTATCGCTCTAATGAGCTTTTGAGTTAAAAATAAATGGGGAAGCTACCCAGTCTATCAATTGTTGTAAAGATAATATTAAACTGCTGGTCTTTTATTATTACATCACAGCTTTCAAAAACCAAATTTGTGCATAGATGAATCACTTCTTTCAAAGGGATATTAGTGTATAATGATTCAGTATCAAAATTGGCACTATATATATTGATTCAATATCACCCTTCACTGTCTGCAGACAGTTGTGGGAAGGTGACTGCTCTCTAAAGTAAAAGAGACTGTCCCCAAATCCAGACTGATAACCAACATACAGAACTCTCTAATGTCGTGATTACCTTGAATGTACTATGCTTTTCCATTTTAATAAACTTTAATTTTTCACGTATTTAAAAGGTATAAAATAAGCAGATAGAAAGATGATATATGAAGGGAAAACGTTTGTGTCCAGCGTATCCCGTATCTTTTTAATTTAGAGGAACCATAGTGGTTCTCCTAACCATTACACCTATTTCCACGTGGTAAAAAGACAACTGACTCACACTAAGTAGAAACTGATTATTTTCATACCATGAGACATCTAGTTTAATATTACACAAATTTATAAATAATATAAAGTTTAAATAAACAAATATGGTGAACTAAAACATCATAATGAACACTGTTGTAACCATATTTTTTTCTTAATAGCATACGAAACCTTAGCTAGGTCGAAGCCAATTTAGATCCCATTGATACAACATCGATTTGGTCATAAAAACTTTTTTGGAACAGAAAGTACGATTCTTTTTTTGCGATATTAAATAGGTAAAAAAATACATCTTTAGATAAACGACTGATAATTTCAAGTCGTTTCTTTATAAACGGTATGTATATGATATGTTTTTACTCTTCAAAAATAAATGCCTCTTACAATGTTTTATTATCATTTATGAAGACAAACATCAGAATATAAATTCAATGTTGAAGAAGAAACATACTCTACGTTATTGTTTTTAGATCTACAAGTCTTTAACAAGTGGAAAAC
>NW_013800995.1:0-550 GCF_000517525.1 Limulus polyphemus | reverse complement strand
CAACGCACTCCACTAAGCTCGATCTCCCACCAGCCCAAACAGCTCCCCAAACCATCACGCTGAAACTACCATGCTTCACAGTTGGCTGCAATCTGTTGAGCCAAAACACTTGGTGAGGCATTCTCCAGACCCATATCCTTCCCAAACCCGAAAATTGAGCGAATCTTGATTCGTCTAAGAACAATACGGTCTTCCAAAACTCCAGAGGCTTGGTCATCATATCACCTGCCCACTTCTTTCGTCTGACTATGTTGGCAGGTCTTAATAAGGGCTTCCGTCTAGCTGCTCTGCAATGATAACCCAATATGTGGAGAATACATAGAACAGATTTCGGGCTCATCCAACCAACTTTGGCCACTTCTGCAGTTGTTAATCTGGGATCCATTTCGTTGCTCCTCTTGACAGCCCTTTTTGTCCTCTCCGATGGACCAGGATGCTGCTCAGTTGTTTCCTTGCCGTGTTTCTTGAACTGCACGATGATTCTGTTGACTGTCGAAAGCGGGATTCCCAAATTCTGCAAGATTTGCCGCTGACTTATTCCACCATCTGC
>NW_013800994.1:0-333 GCF_000517525.1 Limulus polyphemus | reverse complement strand
TAACTATAGTTACACTTAGGTGTTCATGAAGTAGTTGTTTCAAGTAAAATCTTTAGCCGAGTATGTTGGTTACAAATTCAGTTACTAGAGTTACACCTAGGTGTTCGTGGAGTTGTTGTACCAAATAAAGATAACGATGAGTATGGTGGTTATAAATTCGGTAACTAGACTTACCCCTACGTGTTCGTGGAGTTGTTGTACCAAATAACGCTAAAGTTGAGTGTGGTGGTTATAAATTCGGTAACTAGAGTTACACCTAGGTGTTCGTGGAGTTGTTGTACCAATAACGCTACAGATGAGTATGGTGGTTATAAATTCGTTAACTAGAGTTAC
>NW_013800993.1:0-548 GCF_000517525.1 Limulus polyphemus | reverse complement strand
TTGTAAAGAGTTAGCCCAAGAGCTGGCGATGGGTGGTGATGTACTAGCTGCCTTCCCTCTTGTCTTACACTGCTAAATTAGGGACGGCTAGCGCAGATGGCTCTTGTGTAGCTTTGCGCGAAATTCAAACAAACAAACTATCAAAAAAATCAATCGTGACGTGACACACACTGGCTTTTAAATAGGTTAGATACGTTTTGGTATAAACGCCGTATTTTATATACAGATTCTTTATCCATTTTCGATACATACTTTGCGTGTTTTGCTTTGTTTCCCAGTTTCTTATATAGAAAATACTGCTGGTATTAAAATGAAATTATTAGGAAAAGTGTGTGTTAAAAGATAGCATTTCAACAATCTCTACGATATATTTTGTGTACTTAACGTTCAATATTTCTGGACACAAGGTTTTTATTTAAGCACGTTAAGTGCATTTAATCTAGTCTAGTTTTACTGGTTTATTTTAAACAAGTTTAATTTTATGCATAATGTAATTCAACTATGATATCAATCAAGATGAAACAAAAAGAGAGTTGCTTAAGTGTTGG
>NW_013800992.1:0-806 GCF_000517525.1 Limulus polyphemus | reverse complement strand
GTATAGTTTATCTGATAGACAGGTGTTGTGTTACTGGTGTTATGACCTGGAGGTTTTCAGTATAGTTTTTCTGATAGACACGTGTTGTGTTACTGGTGTTATGATCTGGAGGTTTCCAGTATAGTTTTCCTGATAGACATGTGTTGTGTTACTGGTGTTATGATCTGGAGGTTTTCAGTATAGTTTTCCTGATAGCCACGTGTTGTGTTACTGGTGTTATGATCTGGAGGTTTCCAGTATAGTTTTCTGATAGACACGTGTTGTGTTACTGATGTTATGATCCAGAGAGTTTCTAATATAGCTTGTATGATAGATACATGTGTTACTGGTGTTATGATCTGGAGGTTTTCAGTATGGTTTTTCTGATAGACACGTGTTGTGTTACTGGTGTTATGATCTCGATGTTTCTAGTATAGTTTTCCTGATAGCCACGTGTTGTGTTACTGGTGTTATGATCTCGAGGTTTCCAGTATAGTTTTTCTGATAGACACTTGTTGTGTTACTGATGTTATGATCCAGAGAGCTTCTAATATAGCTTGTTTGATAGATACATGTGTTACTGGTGTTATGATCTAGAGTTTCTACTATAGACATGTGTTACTGATGATGCAGAGTTATGGTCTAGGCATTACCACGTATACACACTGAGAGTAATGACCTGTTTACCACGTATACACACTGAGAGTAATGACCTGTTTACCACGTATACACACTGAGAGTAATGACCTGTTTACCACGTATACACACTGAGAGTAATGACCTGTTTACCACGTATACACACTGAGAGTAATGACCTGTTTACCACG
>NW_013800991.1:0-550 GCF_000517525.1 Limulus polyphemus | reverse complement strand
TTTTCTTTTCTCATACTTCTTGTTTCTTTTCTTTTTCCTCCAACAACTGCTGTAATTTCTCTTGTTTATTTTGCTGTTCCAGCTGCCACTGTTGCAGGTTTTCTTGCAACAGCTGTTGTCTCTCTTCTTGTTTCTTTTGCTGTTCTTTTATTGCTGCCATCAAATCTGCTAAGCTGTAGTTTGATTTGCTGCCTCTTGTTTCCATCTTCTTTTTTGAATTTTCTATCCAACTTCTGACACCAATTTGTTACGTCTCTGGTCCTTAGTTAATTTTCTGTAAAAATTCTTTCCAAAGAAACTTTAGCGATACAAATCCTTTCTTAAATAAAACTGGTTTATTCTTTCTGAATACAACTTTGCAATCCACTTAGTTTTCACAGTCACGTTATAACAAATGCTATAACTCACAACGAACGTCTCACGTGCTCCACTCAACAATACGTCTCTCTGTCCGCAGTTCAATTACCTACTATTGCCGTCAATTCTTGGCGGCTTATATATACAACACTACCGCATCTCTAGTAAAAGTTCGAGACTTCACGAACCTTCG
>NW_013800990.1:0-1108 GCF_000517525.1 Limulus polyphemus | reverse complement strand
TTCTTATTGACAGTACACATTATCGTTGAATATTGTGTCTTCTTATTGACAGTACACAGTATCGTTAAATCTTGTGTCTTCTTATTGACAGTACACAATATCGTTAAATCTTGTGTCTTCTTATTGAGAGGACACATTATTGTTAAATCTTATGTTTCTTATTGACAGTACACAGTATCGTTAAATCTTGTGTTTTTTTCTGGATAGTACACAGCGTTGTTAAATCGTGTGTCTTCTTATTGAGAGTACACAGTATTGTTAAATCTTGTGTCTTCTTATTGACAGTACACAGTATCGTTAAATCTTGTGTCTTCTTATTGACAGTACACAGTATCGTCAAATCTTGGGTCTTTTTATAGATAGAACACAGTATTGCTAAATCGTGTGTCTTCTTATTTAGAGTACACAGTATTTTTAAATCTTGTGTCTTCTTATTGACAGTACACAGTATAGTTAAATCTTGTGTCTTCTTACTGACAGTACACATTATCGTTGAATTTGTGTCTTCTTATTGACAGTACACAGTATCGTTAAATCTTAGTGTACTGTCAATAAGAAGACAAAGATTTAGCAATAATGTGTCCTGTCAATAAGATGACACAATATTTTACGATACTGTGTATTGTCAATAAGAAGACACAAGATTTAAAAATACTGTGTACTGTCAATAAGAAGACACAAGATTTAACGATACTGTGTACTGTCAATAAGAAGACACAAGATTTAACGATACTGTGTACTGTCAATAAGAAGAAACAATATTCAACGATAATGTGTACTGTCAGTAAGAAAACACCGTTAAATCTTGTGTCTTCTTAATTGACAGTACAAAAAGATTTAACGATACTGTGTACTGTCAATGAGAAGACACTGGATTAAACGATACTGTGTACTGTCAATAAGAAGACACAAGATTTAAAGATACTCTGTACTGTCAGTAACAAGACACAATATTTAACGATACTGAAAAAGACACAAGATTTAACGATACTGTGTACTGTCAATAAGAAGACATAGAAAGTACACAGAATCGTTAAATCTTGTGTCTTCTTATTGACAGTACACAGTTTGTTAAATCTTGTGTCTTCTTATTGACAGTACACAGTAT
>NW_013800989.1:0-701 GCF_000517525.1 Limulus polyphemus | reverse complement strand
GCCAGCTCACACAAATGGAAAAGATTAGTAAATTTCAAAGTGAATTAAATTCATTAAAGGATGATTTACTGTCTTTTACACAATGAGGAGAAATTAGCCATCGACCTGATCCTTGCGGTGTCTAGAAGGGGTTTCCCATTGTCTGAGGCTCCTAAACCCTAATGCAGACATATTCAGTCCCGTTAGAAGTCACATCCCAGATATGAATGTCAGTAATAGGAGTGATCCAGTGCAAAGGAAGCCACGGAAATTCGATGGGAAGGCACTGTGGGAAGCATATAGAGCACAGATTGAGTTACTGGCAGAGATGAATGGATGGACAGAGCAGCAGAAGGCAGTGTAACAGGCAACGAGCTTGAAGAGACAACCACTGGAAATACTTAAACAGTTGTCAGCAGAACACAAGCACAACGATAGAGCACTGGTAGCTGCTCTAGAACTCAGGTATGGAACTCAAAATCACTCCAAAGTCTACAGGGCTAGGTTTAGGACTAGGGTCTGTGCTAAAGGGTAGAGCCTGCAAGAGCAACCCAACTGCACCACCTGAGGTCTTCAAGCTGTTGCTGAGGGATCAGTTTGTAGATGCCTTGGACAGTCCACAACTGAAGATAAAAGTGAAGCAAGCACACCCCTATACTATACAAGATGCCACAGCTCTCGAATTTGAATCCTACGTTAAGTCCAGCACAGAGGTACCAAGG
>NW_013800988.1:0-549 GCF_000517525.1 Limulus polyphemus | reverse complement strand
CCTAGGTGTAACTCTAGTTACACAACTTATAACCACCATACTCATCTCTATCTTTACTTGGCACAACTACTCCATGAACACGTAGGTGTAGCTCTAGTAACAGAATTTATAACCACCATACTCATCGTTAATGTTATTTGGTACAACAACTCCACGAACACCTATTTGTAACTCTAGTAATCAAATTTGTAACAACAATACTCATCTTTTGCGTTATTTGGTACAACAACTCCACAAACACCTAGGTGTAACTCTAGTTACCGAATTTATAACCACCATACTCATCTTTAGCCTTACTTGGTACAACTACTCCATAAACACCTAGGTATAACTCTAGTTACCGAATTTATATTCACCATACTCATCTTTAGCCTTACCTGGTACATCTACTACATAAATACCTCGGTGTAACTCTAGTTTCCGAATTTATAAGCACCATACTCATCTTTAGCCTTATTTGGTACAACTACTCTATGAACACCTAGTTGTAACTCTAATTACAGAATTTATTACCACCATACTCATTCTTTAGTCTTACTTGGTAAAACT
>NW_013800987.1:0-724 GCF_000517525.1 Limulus polyphemus | reverse complement strand
TTCTCGTGTAAAGTTACATAAACCTAACTTGTCACATGTAACTCTCCTGTAAAGTGACATAAAATTGACTTGTAACATGTCACTCTCCTGTAAAGTTACTTAAACTTGACTTGTCACATGTCATTCTCCTTGAAAGTTACATAATCTAGACTTCTCACATGTCACTCTTCTGTAAAGTTACATAAACTTGACCTGTCACATGTCACTCTCCTGTAAAGTGACTTAAAGTTGACTTGTCACATGTCATTCTCCTGTAAAGTTACATAAAAAAGATTTCTCACATGTCACCCTCTGTAAAGTTACATAAACTTAACTTGTCACATGTCACTCTCCTGTAAAGTTACTTAAACTTGACTTGTCACATGTAACTCTCCTGTAAAGTTACATAAACTTAAATTGCCACATGTCGTTCTCCTGTAAAGTTACTTAAACTTGACTTGTCACATGTAACTCTCCTGTAAAGTTACATAAACTTAACTTGCACATGTCATTCTCCTGTAAAGTTACTTAGACTTGACTTGTCACATGTCATTCTCCTTTAAAGTTACATCAACTAGACTTCTCACATGTCACTCTTCTGTAAAGTTACATAAACTTGACTTGTCACATATCACTCTCCTGAAAGTTACTTAAACTTGACTTGTCACATGTCATTCTCCTGGAAAGTTACATAAACTAGACTTCTCACATGTCACTCTTCTGTAAAGTTACATAAACTTAACTT
>NW_013800986.1:0-549 GCF_000517525.1 Limulus polyphemus | reverse complement strand
AACTCCACGAACACCTAGGTTTAACTCTAGTTACCGAATTTATAACCACCATACTCATATTTAGCCTTACTTGGCACAACTACTCCATGAACCCATAGGTGTAACAATAGTTACCGAATTTATTAACACCATACTCATCTTTAGCGTTATTTGGTACAACAGCTCCATGAACACCTAGGTGTAACTCTAGTTTCCGAATTTATATTCACCATACTCATCTTTAGCCTTACTTGGTACAACTACTCCATCAACACTTACGTGTAACTCTAGTTACCGAATGTAAAACCCACATACTCATCTTTAGCGTTATTTGGTACAAAAACTTCACGGACACCTAGGTGTAACTCTAGTTACAGAATGTGTAACAAACATAGTCATCTTTAGCCTTACTTGGTACAACTACTCCATGAACACATAGGTGTAACAATAGTTACCGAATTTATAACCACCATACTCATCTTTAGCGATATTTGGTACAACAGCTCCATGAACACCTAGGTGTAACTCTAGTTACCGAATTTATATCCACCATACTTATCTTTAGTCTTT
>NW_013800985.1:0-550 GCF_000517525.1 Limulus polyphemus | reverse complement strand
CTGTTGGGGGCAACAATGCTGATGTATACAAAAACTGTAGCAGTGTATTGTGACTTGTCAACCTTTAGTAAGACTGTTGACTCTGGTGGTTGTATAACTTGTGTGGCAACAATGCTAATGTATACAGAAACTGTAGCAGTATATTGTGACTTGTCACTCTTTAGTAGGACTCTAGTGGTTGTATAACTTGTGTGGCAACAATGCTGATGTATACAGAAACTGTAGCAGTGTACTGTGACTTATCAATCTTTAGTAAGACTGTTGACTCTAGTGGTTGTATAACTTGTGTGGCAACAATGCTGATGTATTCAAAAACTGTAGCAGTGTACTGTGACTCGTCAATCTTTAGTAAGACTGTTGACTGGTGGTTGTATAACTTGTGTGGCAACAATGCTGATGTATACAGAAACTGTAGCAGTGTATTGTGACTTGTCAATCTTTAGCCTGTTGACTTTCACTGTTGGTGGCAACAATGCTGATGTATACAGAAACTGTAGCAGTGTATTGTGACTTGTCAATCTTTAGTAAGACTGTTGACTTTCTCTGTTGG
>NW_013800984.1:0-848 GCF_000517525.1 Limulus polyphemus | reverse complement strand
TTCGTTCCTTTTGGACGAATCTTCTCGAACTTTGTTATGAACGTTCGTTGCGTACTTGCGTATTTACATGCAAAAATTCTAGTTTTGTATTATCATTTCTGCGACTTTTCTTGTCCATTTTGTTACTACTTTATTGGCTTTCTGAAAGAGTATGTGTTCTTCACTGCAGTGAAATCTATAACAGCGCAATATCAAAAAGTTGCTATCAGAGTGTTCTAGATTGACGGATCTTAACCAAATTTGATTTGTATATTAACGAACTAGTGGTAGGAAGGTGAAACTTCGCATGATACTGTGGTATGCGTTTTAAGGCAGTTATGGCAGGTTTTGCGTTTTTTACCAGTACTTTGTCCCATTTAGACGAATCTTTTTGAATTTTTTAATGAAGGTTCACGTCAACCTTGCGAAATTACATACAAAACTCTAGATTTCTAGTTTTAGTTTTACGAATTTTGTGGTCGTTTTATGTTACTCTTTTATTGGCTTCCATTAAAATGTATGTGTACTGCAGTGAAGCTTTTTGTTAACGATTGTTTCTCGATTTGTTGTTACCAGAGGGTCCTGAATTGATGGTTCTTCGCCAAATTTGGTATGTACGTACACTTTATGGTTACGCAGTTACATGCAGAGTTTCACCTTCCTACTATTCGTTTTAAGGGAGTTATGGAAGGTTTTTCGTTTTGTACCAGTACTTCGTTCCTTTTGGACGAATCTTCTCGAATTTTGTTATGAACGTTCGTTGCATACTTGCGTATTTACATGCAAAATTCTAGTTTTGTATTATCATTTCTGCGACTTTTCTGGTCCATTTTGTTACTACTCTATTGGCTTTCTGAAAGAGTATGTGT
>NW_013800983.1:0-549 GCF_000517525.1 Limulus polyphemus | reverse complement strand
GCGACACAAGTCCTTTCTTAAATAAAACTGGTTTATTCTTTCTGAATATAAATTTGCGATACACTTAATTTCAACAGTCGCGCTATAACAAACGTCTCACTTGCTCGACTTCAACAATACTCAATTCAATTGCACACTCTCTGACTGCAGTTCAATTACTCACTACCTCCCCGTCGCTTCGTGGCCGGTCTTATATATACAAGACTGACACATATCTAGTAAATGCTAGGGCATTCATGAAGGAATAGGATATTTCTAGAAACAGGTGGCGTGATACTAGTCACGTGACCTCGCTGACGCATCACTGCCCCCTCCTTAGTATTGTTCGGGACGAACAATAGCCACTTACAATAAACCAATAACAATTAACAATAACTTAATCAAATGTACAGAATTACAAACACAAAATTACAATTCAACAAAGTATCTTAATTTTACAGGACGTATCTTCTTCCATACTGGTCTCCGTCTCGTTGGCTTCTGCTTCATATGGGGTTCATCTGCTTCATCAGGAAATGTTCTATCGTCGATAACAGTCACATCAGTGGC
>NW_013800982.1:0-684 GCF_000517525.1 Limulus polyphemus | reverse complement strand
ACACAATTTATAACCACCATACTCATCTTTAGCCTTACTTGGTACAACTACTCCATGAATACCTAGGTGTAACTCTAGTTACAGTATTTATAACATCCATACTCATCTTTAGCCTTACTTGGTACAACTACTCCATGAACACATAGGTGTAACTCTAGTTACCGAATTTATAACCACCATACTCATCGTTAGCGTTATTTGGTACAACAACTCCACGAACACCTAAGTGTAACTCTAGTTACAGAATTTATAACCACCATACTCATCTTTAGCCTTATCTTGGTACAACTACTCCATGAACACATAGGTGTAACTCCAGTTACCGAATTATTAAACCCCATACTCATCTGTAGCGTCATTTGGTACAACAACTCCACGAATACTTAGGTGTAACCGAATTTATAACCACCATATTCATCTTTAGACTTACTTGGTACAACTACTCCACGAATACCTAGGTGTAACACTAGTTACCGAATTTTTAACCACTATATTCATCTTTAGCCTTACTTGTTACAACTACTCCATGAACACATAGGTGTAACTCTAGTTACCGAATTTATAACCACCATACCCATCGATGGCGTTATTTGGTACAACAACTCCACGAACACCTAGGTGTAACTCTAGTTACCGAATTTATAACCACCATACTCATCTGTAGCGTTGTTTGGTACAACAACC
>NW_013800981.1:0-606 GCF_000517525.1 Limulus polyphemus | reverse complement strand
GAAAGAATGGACTAGAGATTCACTTACTCCCCCACACAACACTGTTAGAAACTTCAATGTGTTACCAAGTAAAAGAAAGAATGGACTAGATATTCACTTACTCTGAAGTTTCTAACAATGTTGTGTGGGATGTGTTACCAAGTAAAAGAAAAAATGAACTAGAGATTCACTTACTCTGAAGTTTCTAACAATGTTGTGTGGGATGTGTTACCAAGTAAAAGAAAGAATGGACTAGAGATTCACTTGCTCTGAAGTTTTTAACAGTGTTGTGTGGGATGTGTTACCAAGTAAAAGAAAGAATGGACTAGAGATTCACTTGCTCTGAAGTTTCTAACAGTATTGTGTGGGATGTGTTACCAAGTAAAAGAAAGAATGGACTAGATATTCACTTACTCTGAAGTTTCTAACAGTATTGTGTGGGATGTGTTACCAAGTAAAAGAATGGACTAGAGATTCACTTGCTCTGAAGTTTCTAACAGTATTGTGTAGGCTGTGTTACCAAGTAAAAGAAAGAATGGACTAGAGATGCACTTGCTCTGAAGTTTCTAACAGTATTGTGTGGGATGTGTTACCAAGTAAAATAAAGAATGGACTAGAGATTCACTC
>NW_013800980.1:0-551 GCF_000517525.1 Limulus polyphemus | reverse complement strand
ATCGAAGTAGTTACATGAAGATACAAAATACAGTATTATTATGTTTATATAGAAGTACTTACATGGACATAGAATAGACAGTACTATTATATTTATATAAAAGTAGTTACATGAACATACAACAGATAATGCTATTTTATTTATATAGAAGTAGTTCCATGGACATAAAACAGACAGCATTATTCTGTCTATATCAAAGAAGTTACATGCACATACAACAGACAGTATTATTATGTTTATATAAAAGTAGTTACACGGACAAACAACAGAAAGTACTTTTTTGTTTATATAGAAATACTTACATGGACATACAAAAGACAGTACTATTATTTTTACATAAAAGTACTTACGTGGACATAGAATAGAGAGTACTATTTTTTTATATAGAAGTAGATACATGGTCATACAAAAGACAGTACTATTATATTTACAGAGACGTAGTTACATGGACATAGAACAGACAATACTATTATATTTATATAGAAATAGTTATATGAACATACAACAGACTGTGCTATTACATTTATATAGAAGTAGTTACATGCTCATAT
>NW_013800979.1:0-1459 GCF_000517525.1 Limulus polyphemus | reverse complement strand
TAAATCTTGTATCTTCTTATTGACAGTACACAGTATAGTTAAATCTTGTGTCTTCTTCGTGACAGTACACAGTAAGATAAATCGTGTGTCTTCTTATTGACAGTACACAGTATCTTTAAATCTTGTGTATTCTTATTGAAAGTACACAGTATCGTTAAATCTTATGTCTTCTTATTGACAGTACACAGTATTGTTAAATCTTGTGTCTTCTTACTGAGAGTACACAGTATTGTTAAATCTTGTGTTTTCTTATTGACAGTACATAGTATCGTTAAATCTTGTGTCTTCTTATTGACAGTACACAGTATCGTTAAATCTTGTGTCTTCCTATTGACAGTGATTTAACAATACTGTGTCCTGTCAATAAGAAGACACAAAAGACACAATATTCAAAGATAATGTGTACTTCTTGAGAGTACACAGTATTGTTAAATCTTGTGTGTTCTTATTGATAGTACACAGTATTTCTAAATATTGTGTCTTCTTATTGACAGTACACAGTATTGTTAAATCTTGTGTCTTCTTATTGACAGTACACAGTATTGTTAAATCTTTTCTCTTTTTATTGACAGTACACAGTATTGTTAAATCTTGTATCTTCTTATTGAGAGTACACAGTATTGTTAAATCTTGTGTCTTCTTATTGACAGTACACAGTATAGTTAAATCTTGTTCTTCTTATTGACAGTACACAGTATTGTTAAATCTTATGTCTTCTTTTTGAAAGTACACAGTATCGTTAAATCTTGTGTCTTCTCAGTGACAGTATACAGTATCGTTATATCTTGTGTCTTCTTAGTGACAGTACACAGTATCGTTATATCTTGTGTTTTCTTATTGACAGTACACAGTATCGTTATTTAACAATACTGTGTACTGTCAATAAGAAGACCAAGATTTAACGATACTGTGTACTGTCAATAAGAAGACACAAGATATAACGATACTGTATACTGTCACTGAGAAGACACAAGATTTAATGATAATGTGTACTTTCAAAAAGAAGACATAAGATTTAACAATACTGTGTACTCTCAGTAAGAAGACACAAGATTTAACTATACTGTGTACTGTCAATAAGAAGACTCAAGATTTAACGATACTGTGTACAGTCAATAAGAAGATACAAGATATAACGATACTGTGTACTGTCACTAAGAAGACACAAGATATAACGATACTGTGTACTGTCACTAAGAAGACACAAGATTTAACGATACTGTGTACTTTCAATAACAAGACATAAGATTTAACGATACTGTGTACTGTCAGTAAGAAAACACAAGATTTAACGATACTGTGTAATCTCAATAAGAAGACACAAGATTTAACAACACTGCAAACTGTCAATAAGAAGACACAAGATTTAACGATACTCTGTACTGTCAATCAGAAGACACAAGATTTAAGAAGACACAAGGTACTGAGAGTACACAGTATTGTTAAATCTTGTGTCTTC
>NW_013800978.1:0-1697 GCF_000517525.1 Limulus polyphemus | reverse complement strand
CCAAATAACGCTAAAGATGAATATGGTGGTTATAAATTCGGTAACTAGAGTAACACCTATGTGTTCATGGAGTAGTTGTAACAAGTAAGGCTAAAGATGAATATGGTGGTAATAAATTCGGTAACTAGAGTTACATCTAGGTATTCGTGGAGTTGTTGTACCAAATAACGCTAAAGAGAGTATGGTGGTTATATATTCGGTAACTAGAGATACACCTAGGTGTTTATTGAGTAGTTGTACCAAGTAAGGCTACAGATGAGTATGGTTATAAATACTGTAACTAGAGTTAACCTAGGTGATCATGGAGTAGTTGTACCAAGTAAGGCTAAAGTTGAGAATGGGGGTTATAAATTGTGTAACTAGAGTTACACCTAGGTGTTCGTGGAGTAGTTGTGCCAGGTAAAGCTAAAGATGAGTATGGTTGTTATAAATTCGGTAACTAGAGTTACACCTAAGTATTCGTGGAGTTGGTGTACCAAATAACGCTAAAGATGCGTGTGGTGGTTACAAATTCGGTATCTAGAGTTAAACCTAGGTGTTTATGGAGTAGTAATATTTAGCTTTACTTGGCACAACTACTACATGAACACCTAGGTGTAACTATAGTTACCGAATTTATAACCACCATACTCATCTTTAGCCTTAACTTGGTACAACTACTCCATGAACACATAGGTGTAACTCTAGATACCGAATTAATAACCACTATAATCATCTTTAGCGTTATTTGGTACAACTACTCCACGAATACCTAGGTGTAACTCTAGTTACCGAATTTATAACCACCATATTCATCTTTAGCCTTACTTGGTACAAACTAGTTACAGTATTTATAACCACCATACTCATTTGTAACCTTACTTGGTACAACTACTCCATAAACACCTAAGTGTAACTCTAGTTACCGAATTTATAACCACCATAAAACCTTACTTGGTACAACTACTCCATGAACACCTAGTGTAACCTTGGTACAACTACTCCATGAACACCTAGGTGTAACTCTAGTTACCGAATTTATAATCCACCATATTCATCTTTCCACCATACTCATTTTTAATTTATAACCACCATACTCATCGTTACCATTACATGGTACAACAACTCCACGAACACCTATGTGTTACTCTTGTTACCGAATTTATAAACTCATCTTTAGCCTTACTTGGTACAACTACTCCACGAATACCTAGGTGTAACTCTAGTTACCTTGAACACCTAGGTGTAACTCTAGTTACCGAATTTATAATCACCATTTGGAGCTGTTGTACCAAATAACGGTAAAGATGAGTATGGTGGTTATAAATTCGGTAACTATAGTTACACCTTGGTGTTCATAGAGTAGTTGTACCAAGTAAAGCTAAAAATGAGTATGGTGGTTATAAATTTGGTAACTAGAGATACACCTAGGTATTCGTGGAGTAGTTGTACCAAGTAAGGCTAAAGATGAATATGGTGGTTATCAATTCGGTAACTGGAGTTACACTTATCTTTTCGTGGAGTTGTTGTACCAAATAACGCTACAGATGAGTATGGTGGTTACAAATTCAGTAACTAGAGTTACACCTAGGGGTTCGTGGAGTTGTTGTACCAAATAACGCTAAAGATGGGTATGGGGGTTATAAATTCGGTAACCAGAGTTAAACCTAGGTGTTCGTGGAGTTGTTGTACCAAGTAAGGCTAACGATGAATATGGT
>NW_013800977.1:0-549 GCF_000517525.1 Limulus polyphemus | reverse complement strand
CACATTATAAGGCCCCCACGGCTAAAAAGGCGAACATGTCTGGTGGGACGGGAATGCGAACCCGCGACCCGCAGATTGCGAGTCGAGCGTCCTAACCACCTAACCATGCCGGGCCAGACCCATCAGATATAAAAAAGTTACTGTAATGAAACTGAGCATATCTTCTGGTACTGGTAATAAGAAAAAAACCAGGGATTTGAAGATGACGAAGGGTTATGAGTCAAAAATTCACAAGCTTCCAGCAACACCTTGAAATAAAGAGCTGTTTTCATGATAAGAAAGATGGGCGAAAAAATTGTAGTCATAAGAATGCCGTTCAACCACATATCTGCCAAGTCCTCTGACGCAATTCCAACTGACGTTTATTCTTTAGGTCTGTTAAAAGGTGGTTCTGGACGTCAACGAGTAAGGTCCGTAAAAATTTATCAAAATGTGTGGTCTAGAATTAACCTTTTCTTACTTCGCAAGATCTTCTTGCAAAGAAAACTGTGGTATCGGGTAACAACGTGTAATCATGGCCATCAAAGTAAGCACGATCGGCGATCAAAA
>NW_013800976.1:0-550 GCF_000517525.1 Limulus polyphemus | reverse complement strand
ATTACGTTAAAATTTTTGATAAGAATGAAAATAAGGCCTGGGAAATTTCTTGCCCGGGTAAAACATGAAAATCGTAGTCATAAATATGGAATATATATATATATATTGCAGTAATGCGTTCTATCATTTTTATCGTTCGGCTGGTTCTTGAAGATTATTTGACGAAATTAATATGAAGTCCAGCTCCTGTAAGGATAACAAATTAGTTTACTTCTTCCTTGCTGTTTGCTGCAAGGTACATTCCCTTTGCACAGTTGTAGGCCTAAGTTCACAAATAACGTTTTCACTTTCAACGTAATTTCTATGCTAATCGATTGTTCAACTTAATAGACTACAAACAATGAACATACGCGATCACACACTATATAACTTCTCTGTATTCTCATTCACTTATACTCAAATGAATACTTCACTGTAAATCAATGAATTAATTACTTAACCGTATCTATATTAATGTAACTATTTAGATCTTACTATAATTTGCTGGATCTTAACCTCATGCGCCCTCTAGCTACATCTGAGTTAAAACATTGATGACATAGTTTAAAAT
>NW_013800975.1:0-550 GCF_000517525.1 Limulus polyphemus | reverse complement strand
TTTCAACATGTTGATGATACTTCTTTGGCGCTTAGTGACGTCTCTTCTATAAGTCCTGTTCTCCAAATTTGGTAACTTTATGGGATGGCGTCAGGTAGTCTGATTAATCATGATAAGAGCAGAGGTCTGTGACTAGGGAGATGGGGTTCTCGGGGTTGGATACTTTTGAGGGAATTACCATTTCTTCACAAGTTGTGACGATTCTTGGTATAGTTTCACCACGATAGAGTTGCGATGTACCGTACGAATTGGCAAGATATCTGTGGACGAGTCACTCGTATTTTAACATCTTGGAGGTATAGAGAATTATCCCTGAAAGGTAGAGTGTTGATTATTAATGCTTTGGTTGCCTCTGTACTATGGTATCCACTTTTGCTTTATTACGAAACGAGTTTTTGATCATTATATGGGAATACATAAATACAGAATAACCCCCATCAATTTTGGAGAAGCTTATGTTCCTTCTGTGGTGTGGATAGAGAAACTATTGCTCATTTGTTTTTCCAATGTTCCAAAATACAGGATATGTGGAATTTAGTTTTTAGTTTGT
>NW_013800974.1:0-549 GCF_000517525.1 Limulus polyphemus | reverse complement strand
CCACACCCCTCAAGTACCGAGATCTAATCAATTAACCTCTCAAGCACCAGGATCTAATCAATTACCCACTCAAGGAGCAGTATCTAATCAACTACACCCCTCAAGTGCCGAGATTTAACCAATTAACCCTCAAGTACCAGAACTACTTCCTCAAGTAACAGGAACTAGTCAATTACCCCCTCAAATACCAGGATCTAATAAATTATCCCCTCAGGTACCAGAATCTAATCAATTACCCCTCAAGTACCGGGATCTAATAAATTATCCTCTCAGGTACCAGGAACTAGTCATTTACCCCCTCAAATACCAGGATCTAGTCAATTACCCCCTCAAGTACCGGGATCTAATCAATTTCCCCTCAAGTACCGGGATCTAATAAATTATCCTCTCAGGTACCAGGTACTAGTCATTTACCACTCAAATACCAGGATCTAGTCAATTACCCCCTCAAGTACCGGGATCTAATCAATTTCCCCTCAAGTACCGAGATCTAATCAATTAACCTCTCAAGCACCAGGATCTAATCAATTACCCCCTCAAGGAGCAGTG
>NW_013800973.1:0-856 GCF_000517525.1 Limulus polyphemus | reverse complement strand
ATTTAACAAATACTGTGTACTGTCAATAAATCTTGTGTCTTATTAACAATACTGTGTACTATCAATAAGTACTCTCAATAATAAGACACAAGATTTAACAATACTGTGTACTATCAATAAGAATACACACGATTTAGCAATACTGTGTACTATCAATAAAAAGACACAAGATTGAACGGTGTACTATCAATAAAAAGACAGAAGATTTAACGATACTATGTACAGTCAATAAAAAGACACAAGATTTAACGATAGTGTGTACTGTCAATAAGAAGACACAAGATTTAACGATACAGTGTATACTGTCTGTAAGAAGACACAAGAATTAAAGATATTGTGTACTTTCAATAAGAAGACACAAGATTTAACGATACTGTGTCCTGTCAATAAGAAGACACAAGATTTAACAATACTGTGTACTCTCAATAAGAAGACACAAGATTTAACGATACTGTGTACTGTCAATAAGAAGACATAAGATTTAACGATACTGTGTACTGTCAATAAGAAGACACAAGATTAAACGATACTGTGTACTGTCAATAAGAAGACACAAGAAATAACGATATTGTGTACTTTCAATAAGAAAACACAAGATTTAACAATAATGTGTCCTGTCAATATAAAGAAACAAGATTTAACAATACTGTGTACTTTCAATAAGAAAACACAAGATTTAACGACACTGTGTACTGTCAATAAGAAGACAAAATATTCAACGATAATGTGTACTGTCAGTAAGAAAACACAAGATTTAACAATAATGTGTCTCGTCAATAAGAAGACACAATATTCAACAATAATGTGTACTGTCAGTAAGAAAACACGAGATTTAACAATAATGTGTCCTGTCAAT
>NW_013800972.1:0-550 GCF_000517525.1 Limulus polyphemus | reverse complement strand
TGTGAATGTTTATTTCGAAGTATTATTTATCTTATATGTATATATATCGATGAGAATGTTTAATCAGAAGTTTTATTTACCATGTATATGTATATCGTTGAGAATGTTTAATCACAAGTTTTTATTTACCATGTATATATATATCGTTTGAATGTTTAATCAGAAGTATTTATTTACCATATACATATCGATGTGAATGTTTAATCAGAAGTTTTATTTCCATATATATATGGTTGTGAATTTTTTATTAGAAGTTTTTATTTACCATATGTATTTACATCGTTGTGAATATTTAATCAGAAATTTTTATTTACCATTTATATATATCGATGTGGATGTTTAATTAGAAGTTTTATTTACCATATATATATATATATATCGATGTGAATGTTTAATCAGTAGTTTTTATTTACCGTATATATATCGTTGTGAATGTTTACTCGGAAGTTTTTATTTTCCATATATATATATGTTGTTGAGAATGTTTCATTAGAAGTTTTAATTTACCATATATATATCGTTGTGAATTTTTAATGAGAAGATTTTATTT
>NW_013800971.1:0-551 GCF_000517525.1 Limulus polyphemus | reverse complement strand
GGTAAAGTTATATTCAGAAAGAATAAACCAGTTTTATTAAGTAAGGACTTGTGTCGTAAAAGTTTCGTCGGAACGAAGACGGAAAGTAAATTAACAAACGGAGATGTAACAAATTGGTGTCAGAGTGCGGGATAAAAAAAAAATGGAAATGAGAAGCGGCAAATCAAACTACAGCCTAGCAGATTTAATGGCAGCAATACAAGAACAGCAAAAGAAACAAGAAGAACGAGAAGAGAAATTACAACAGTTGTTAGAGGAAAAAGAAAAGAAACAAGAAGAACGAGAAGAGAACAAGAAAGGAAACAAGAAGTACAAATGGAAAACATTAGTAAATTTAAAAGTGAATTAGATACGTTAAAGGACGATCTATTGTCTTTTACACAAGGAGGATACATTGACCATCGACTTAATCAGCCCCAGACAATGGCAAGCCCCTTACAGAGCCCGCAGCTAAACCCTAATGTATACATATTCAGTCCCACTAGAAGTCACATCCCAGATATGAATGTCAGTAATAGGAGTGATCCAGTGCGAAGGAAGCCACAGGAATT
>NW_013800970.1:0-550 GCF_000517525.1 Limulus polyphemus | reverse complement strand
CAATTTGAATTATTTTCTTTCCACGTGAAGCAGATCAGCTTCTTTCTTATTCTACAACTTTGTCTAATTTCAGTTGTATTACTACTTGTTAATAATATTCGTCACTATGTTTGAATATGGCATTTGATTTTCCTACATTGTGAGGTAATTTGTTCTGTGGTTAAGTCGTTCGTGTTTATCAGACAGGTGGTATCTATGCCTATGTATGGATGTCTCGGATTGTTCATTGAAATGGCATTTTAAATATCTCCTTTATAGGCGATAAGAGCTTTACAATGCTATACAGTGTTTACTTTTATAACAATATCTATGTAATGACTGAGTAACAAATTCTGGTAATATCTGTAAATATCATAGGAAAAAGTTTGAATTTCTTGTTCTTATTTCTTCTGCTTCTTTTTTATTACATGATAACTCAAAAACCAAAAACAATGGTGTCAACCAATTTCCCTGAGGTGACATAGTTTCAAACGGAGTATTTGTTTTTATAAGTATTATTAACTAGTGTAAACGATGTTATCATTACCCTTTGAAGTTAGCTTTTGTACAG
>NW_013800969.1:0-1048 GCF_000517525.1 Limulus polyphemus | reverse complement strand
AGTTTATGACACTGATAATAGGTCTGAATGGTATGTCGGGTTTGTGGATTTTAGGAGGGCAGCTGCTACTGAATCTTAAAGAACTGGTTGTCCGCCGATAGGACTTACAACGCTAAAATCGGGTTCCATTCCTCGTGGTGGACACAACAGACAGCCCATATGGCTTTGTTCTTAAAAACAGGAATAAAAAGGAAAGATATGGTTGTTTATTTTATTAATAAAGCATCTGTTTTTGAGTTTGTTTAACATTATATTAACGAGTCTCTCTGCTTTTCCTGTAGAATCACAGTTGAATTTTTGTATTGGTGGCCCTCTTGATGTCATAACAATCTGTGTTCAACAAGAATGCGCTGTTTCCTTTGTCTGCAGGTAGAATTTTAATATTTTCGTCTCGTTTCAGACGATTCAAAGCACCAAGTTTTTTGGCGTGTCTGAGGATAGCATGAGTTTGGTGTCGAAATAGTTCTGCCACAGGTTTTGCGGGTTTACGAGTCACAGATTCTAGGTTGGTCGCTCTGTCATCTGCTGATAGTTTGGTTAGTGGGATGGCGAAATTCAAGACCAAGTTAAGTATTTTCTTTTGAGTATCGGTTAGAGCTCTAGAACTGAATATGCATACTACAATGATGGTCTTAGATGCAACCTACGTATTGATCTTATTCAGTTTAAGAATTTGTTTCTTATTTATGTTCACCAGGTTGATAGTGTAGCGTGTGACGTCAAGATTTTAGATCTACAGAGCTTTGGCATGTGTTGCAAGAATTTTCTATAGTTCCGAATGTCAATATTTGATTTTGTAAGTGTAGTGTTTTACGTCTGTTTTCTTCTATATGTAGTTGTAGAAGGTTCCTACTGGTTTTATCAACCAGTTTTGTGCTCTTTGTTGAATTAATTTTCTTCTAATTTATGTATGTATTATCACTGGATTTCATTTCATGAATTTCTTATTTAATATTTCGCTATTCCTGTTTCCATATCATTAAGTTCTTTTATTGGTAAATCACCCAATTGTTCGGGACATTACTTTTTGTACAACTATATATTCTTG
>NW_013800968.1:0-550 GCF_000517525.1 Limulus polyphemus | reverse complement strand
TTAATTCAAGTCTATCAGTTTAAAATTAGGGATGGCTGGAGATGGGTGGTGTTGACTAGTTGTCTTCTTTCAAATCTATCAGTTTATAATTAGTGTTCTTCACAACGATAACGTGTGTTTTCTCAGTATCTTTCTGCGCTGTTAGTGACGCTGGCGTGACCAAGTAGTCATCACTTCTGGACTGTGGATCCGAAGATTTAAAGTGTCGTAAAAAAACAATACGTACATTAGATACGCTATAAAAGTAACTGTAAAACTAAACTAATTGATCAGGCAAGAGTAGCCTGCGTTGGCGGTGGGTACTGTTGACCAGTTGCCTTCTCTCTAGTTAATCAGTTCAACGTTAAGGGTGGTTGTGGACAGAGAGGCGTTATTTAGCTTAGCTTTCTGAAACCAGAGCAAGCGTTGTTGCTGAACGAAGAATTATTCATCCTGTCACTTCACTTAGTTAAAATATCTTGTAGAACAGGCTGTGACCGGATTTTCCACGTTTTCACTCCAGAAAATTAATTACGGTCTACATATAGAGCAAAGTAAGGCTTAGCTGTGG
>NW_013800967.1:0-550 GCF_000517525.1 Limulus polyphemus | reverse complement strand
AATAACTTAATGACAGTATAAAATACTTAGATGTCCATAAGAACTAAATAACAGTAAAATTACATTCCTATATATATATATATCAACTTAATGAAAGTAGAACTACATTCTTATACATAAGAGCTTAAAGACAGTACAACTACATTCCTATATATATATATAAGAATTTAATAACAGTACGACTACATCCCTATATATAAGATATTAATGATAATACAACTACATCCCTATATATAAGAATTTAATAACAGGAGAACCACATTTTTATGTGTAAGAATTTAATGACAGTACAACTACATCCCGATATATAAGAATTTAAGGACAGTACTACTACAACCCTATATAAAAGACATTAAAAACAGTTTAACTAAATCCTATATATAAGAACTTAATGACAGTACAACTACATTCCTTTAAATAAGAGCTTAAAGATAGTACAAGTATATCCCTATATAAAAGACTTTAAAAACAGTGTAACTACAACCCTATATATATAACAAGTAAATGACAGTACAACTACAACCCATATATAATAAGTTAATGACAGTAC
>NW_013800966.1:0-651 GCF_000517525.1 Limulus polyphemus | reverse complement strand
TGGATGGAATAATGGACCAGAGCAAGTATCATCAGATAATGATCTGTCATAGTATACCAAGTGGTTTGCGTATTATTGGTAAAGGATTCTACTACCAAGAAAAAACTGCATCACGTACTTTAACGAAAACTGTTGTGGATTTTTCATGATAAGATTTAAGAATTATTAAATTTATAATAATATAACCAAAAGAGAGCGCTAGCAGTTCAGAGTACATTTTTTCTCCAGTATAGTTCTAGGTTTCAAGTTCATAAACGAGAAAATCGTTTCAAGATGAGTATCAAGATCAAATCAAACCTGAAGTTCAGAATACTGATGCTATCAGTATAACAATTGCTAATGAGCAATGCATCCATGGAGATAACCTCGTTCTTGATATGCAAGAAATATGTGAAAAAAGGAGGAAAAAGACCTTGAATTTACTGATGTCATTGATAAGGATGACACAGATAATGAGATTTATGATGAGACATTTATAGATGATTTATAGAGAGATAAAGCAATTGTAAAATTTCCCTTACATTACATAATTTTGGCCTCGTAAACTGACTCTAATTCACAATATATATGTATCTATATAATAATTTAACACTTATTCTTACCAATTGCATGCATTCCTGGTTCATATGTTACCAGTATCACTTGAGAAAC
>NW_013800965.1:0-551 GCF_000517525.1 Limulus polyphemus | reverse complement strand
CTTGCTACAATCAACCTGTGCAGAAAATTATACCATTCTGGGTGCACCAAATCTTCTTCTATGGGGCAAGACGTGGCCTAGTCGTTCGCTTAGCGCACCCGGAATATGAATCCGAGGGTTACCAAGTTCACAACCAGTTGCATAAGAGCGTACTTCACACTTTGAGGCCACGAGTGCACGCGTAATAAGAGTGACAATAAAACTGCAGTATTTCATCGGGCAATAGTACCCCACAAGTTTGCGGTGGGTGATGTAAACTAGCCGCCTTCTCTCTATAGTCTGTCAGACAGCAATGCGCAGATAGCTCCTGTGTAGTTGTGCTTAAAGTTCTGAAACAGACGCTCTGCTTGAAACAATTTTAACAACTTCGTCACCGAAATAACAATATACTTCATATTTTTCACAGGCCCGACATGGCCAGGTGGTTAAGGCACTCGACTCGCAATCTGAGGGTCGCGGGTTCGAATCCGCGTCACACCAAACATGCTCGCCCTTTCAGCCGTGGGGTGTTATAATGTGACGGTCAATCCCCCTATTCGTTGGTAAAGGGT
>NW_013800964.1:0-550 GCF_000517525.1 Limulus polyphemus | reverse complement strand
TAAATAATGATGATAGCTTTGCTACATTTTTTGTTTGTAGATCATAAATGTGCAGTGTATGACGTCATCATGTTAATGTTTGCCTAAATTAAAAAAATCAATAGCACATGAAGTAATTAACTTACCCAAATAAAGTTAAATACCCGGGGCTCAAACTTAATCATTTTTAGTATTTTTAGTATAACAAGTTTGTTTTTGTCAATCTTAAGCAAAATTAAATTTACATGTTCTGAACATGACACCTTTAACGATAAAAAATGACATCTTACACGAGTCCCCTAGTGATAAAAAAAAACATTATTACTTCTGAACCGAGGACGATAAATGAAACTGGTTAATAACACAGGCCTGCGATGGTTTTATTAGCTTGACATGTTCTACAGTAATTCCTGTACGCTGAATTCGAAAACGATATCCATTTTTCTCCATCAGGTACAGGTTATTCACAAAACGTTATAATGCAATACGTAAAAGAAAGACCACAACACGGAGTTTTGAGACTAAAAGACGTTGTTTTCACACGACACACACACAAAATCAGGATAGATGA
>NW_013800963.1:0-550 GCF_000517525.1 Limulus polyphemus | reverse complement strand
GGAACCAGGTATAGATATTAAAGCAGAGCAGGAGAAAGATCAAGATTTGAAGCCAATAATTGATTTTTTAAAAGCAAGTGTTTTGCGCCCTGCTTGGGAGAAAGTGTCTAGTCTAAGCCCTGTGACAAAGCACTATTGGGCACAATGGAACCAGTTAAAGCTTGAAGATGGTATTCTTCTCCGGAGATGGGAAACTACAGATGGGAAATTGACGACTTTGCAAACGGTTATACCGAGAAAGTTATGGGAAGTTGTGCTGCGTCAATCGCATGATAATTTAACAAGAGGACATCTCGGAATTCAGAAGACATTGAGTCACATACGACAAAGATATTACTGGATAAGTATGAGGCGAGATGTGGAAGAATGATGCAGGACATGCAGTACATGTAGTGCTAAAAGGGGACCCATACATAAGGGACGCCCACCTTATGAAGAGTTGCCTGAAAATGTGTCAGAATTCGTGAAAGTGTTATCGGAAAGGATGGATGATATTCACCATCAAGTGCATTGAAACTTGAAAACGTCTGACTGATTCCATGAAGCTATG
>NW_013800962.1:0-1093 GCF_000517525.1 Limulus polyphemus | reverse complement strand
GTACTTATTCTTGTGAGGAGTTAATCAATGTACACTTCTATACTTATTCTTGTGAGGAGTTAATCAATGTACACTTCTGTACTTATTCTTGTGAGGAGTTAATCAGTGTACACATCTGTACTTATTCTTGTGAGGAGTTAATCAATGTACACTTCTATACTTATTCTTGTGAGGAGTTAATCAGTGTACACATCTGTACTTATTCTTGTGAGGAGTTAATCAATGTACACTTCTGTACTTATTATTGTGAGGAGTTAATCAATGTACACTTCTATACTTATTATTGTGAGGAGTTAATCAATGTACACTTCTATACTTATTATTGTGAGGAGTTAATCAAATGTACACTTCTATACTTATTCTTGTGAGGAGTTAATCAATATACACTTCTGTACTTATTATTGTGAGGAGTTAATCAATGTACACTTCTATACTTATTCCTGTGAGGAGTTAATCAATGTACACTTCTATATTTATTCTTGTGAGGAGTTAATCAATGTACACTTCTGTACTTATTATTGTGAGGAGTTAATCAATGTACACTTCTATACTTATTCCTGTGAGGAGTTAATCAATGTACACTTCTGTACCTATTCTTGCAACCACGTTATGCTTGATGGTACACGGAAAAAGAAAGAACAAAAAACGATTAGATCATTAGATCCCCCCACTTCCTAAAGAAATTAGAAGAATCTCCTTAAGTGATAAAATAGAGATGATTTGTGTGTTAAATGTTATCTGACCTGGAAGAATGAACAGGAAAGTTACAGAACTGTAAATGGTAAAAAACTGTAACATAAAAGTATTGTTTTTTCAGAACTTGTAGTGCACACTAGATAGATTTAGACATTTTGTTTCTTTGTAATAGAGCAAAGCCACATTGGGCTATCTGCTATGTCTACCGCGGGGAATCGAACCACGGATTTTAGCGCTTTAAGTCCGTAAACTTAACGCTGTCCCACCAGGGAAGTAGACATTTTGACAATAAAGTTAGAAAAAGATTACATTTTCACTTTAGATAATGATAAAAAAAACTTTTTATTTCAGCCAACGTTTCGCCATTGCAGCTTCATCAGAGCTACTAGTACAAATT
>NW_013800961.1:0-1348 GCF_000517525.1 Limulus polyphemus | reverse complement strand
AAGTGATTTATGTATTAGTAATCACGTTTCTAGCTTCTTAACGTTGGTTTACATATGTGAGTTATGTTTAGTAATCACGTTTCTAGCTTTTTAACGCTGGTTTACATAAGTGAGTTGTGTTTAGTAATCACGTTTATATCTTCTTAACGCTGGTTTACATATGTGAGTTATATTTAGGAATCACCTTTCCAGCATTCTTAACGCTGGTTTACATAAGTGAATAATGTTTAGTAATCACGTTTATAGCTTCTTAACGTTTGTTTACATAAGTGAGTTATGTTTGGTAATCACGTTTCTAGCTTTATAGCGCTGGTTTACATAAGTTAGTTATATTTAGTAATCACTTTTATATCTTCTTAACGCTTTTTTACATAAGTGAGTTATGTCTAGTAATCACGTTTCCAGTTTCTTAACACTGACTGGTTTACATAGGTGAGTTATGTTTACTAATCACGTTTATAGCTTCATAACGCTGGTTTACATAAGTGAGTTATGTCTACTAATCACGTTTCTAGCTTTTTAACGCTAGTTTACATAAATGATGTATGTTTAGTAATCACGTTTCTAGCTTCTTAACGTTGGTTTACATAGGTGAGTTATGTTTAGTAATCACGTTTCCAGCTTCTTAACACTGACTGGTTTACATATGTGAGTTATGTTTAGTAATCACGTTTCCAGCTTCTTAACATTGACTGGTTTACATAGGAGAGTTATGTTTACTAATCACGTTTATAGCTTCATAACGCTGGTTTACATAAGTGAGTTATGTCTACTAATCACGCTTCTAGCTTTTTAACGCTGGTTTACAAAAGTGAGTTATGTTTAGTAATCTCGTTTATAGCTTCATAACGCTGGTTTATATAAGTGAGTTATGTCTAATAATCATGTTTCTAGCTTTTTGAAACTGGTTTACATAAGTGAGTTATGTTTGGTAATTACGTTTATAGCTTAATATCGCTGGTTTACATAACTGAGTTATGTTTAGTAATCACGTTTCTAGCTTCTTAACGATGGTTTACATAAGTGTGTTATGTTTAATAATCACGTTTATAGCTTCTTAACGCTGGTTTACATAAGTGAGTTATGTTTAGTATTCACGTTTATAGCTTCATAACGCTGGTTTACAGAAGTGAGTTATGTCTACTAATCACGTTTCTAGCTTCTTAACGCTGTTTTACATAAGTGAGATATGTTTAGTAATCGTGCTTGTAACTTCTTAACGCTGGTTTACATAAGTGAGTTATATTTAGTAATTACCTTTCTAGCTACTTAACGTTGGTTTACATAGGTGAGTTATGTTTAGCAATCACGTTTCTAGTTTTTAACATTGGTTTAGATAAGTGAGTTA
>NW_013800960.1:0-550 GCF_000517525.1 Limulus polyphemus | reverse complement strand
TATATATTATATAACTGCATGGACATACCGCCAATCCAGTGATATATGATGTATATATTATATAACTGTTAGAGCGTACCACCAATCCTGCGATGTATATATATATATTGTATAACTTCATGAATGTACCACCAATCCAGTAATATATGGATATATTATATAACTGCGTGGACATACCACCAATCCAGTGATATATGATGTATATATATTATATAACTGCACGAACGTACCACCAATCCAGTGATATATGTATGTATTATATAACTGCATGGACATACCACCAATCCAGTGATATACGATGTATATATTATATAACTGCGTGGACATACCACCAATTTAGTGATATATGTATATATTATATAACTGCATGGACATACCACCAATCCAGTGATTTATGTATATATTATATAACTGCACGAACGTAACAAATCCAGTAATATATGATGTATATATTATATAACTGCACAAACGTACCACAAATCCAGTGATGTATGTATATATTATATAACTTCATGGACATACCACCAATCCATTGATATATGTATATACT
>NW_013800959.1:0-836 GCF_000517525.1 Limulus polyphemus | reverse complement strand
GAGTTATGAGCTAAAAGTTTGTACTTGTAAAACAAACAAACTCAGAGCCGTTCCATGAGCCGATATACCGCGGCTGAAAAGTCATTTTAAGTTTGTAAAAACAGAACAACATTAAGAAAAACGGTTTACCCTTTAAGTCGTTTCCTCACAGAATTCGAAAGTAATGTGGAAGTAAAGTTCACTACGAATTTTTGTGAAAAGCTACGCAAGGGCTATCTGTACTAACCATCATTAATGTTGAAATGATAGATTAGAAGGAAGGCAGCTCGTCAATACCACCCGCCAATAACTAATGGGCTACCCTAACGAAATAGTGAGATTTGACTATCACTCTTATAACGCACCCAAGGCACGCGATTTTGCGGCAACGAGCCACTAACCTCTAGGCCACGTCCAGCTCATGATATAACATAGATACTGTTGGACATATGCTCTTCATACGGTTTCCACGTGTTAATGATAAGTGCGGTTGCGTCTGTTGGATATACAAGACTGTTTAGTGCATCCGTATAAAAGCCCTGACAGCGTCATTTGCTATGTATATATATATGATCTTTATATAGTATCAGACGTGTTTTTTTGTGAGGAACATAAAAAACGTAAGTTTTACCAATATACAAACAAACACAAGTTTGTGTAGAGTTACAGACAACAAAAACACACAACGGCGATATGATCTGTCTTCCATTTGATATCACTGTTTGGTCTTATTTTTCAGTTGTTGGTATTTTTGCTCAGAATTTATTATTATACTATTTAATATTTGATACTATTCTTTTGTATATTTACATCCCTACCTTTATTTTCTTCATTGAAAAGTTTTTCTTGACTTGTTT
>NW_013800958.1:0-549 GCF_000517525.1 Limulus polyphemus | reverse complement strand
AGTCCCATACAGACGCTACATTATGTTTGTACAACTGATTAGTCCCATACAGACACTACATTATGTTTGTACAACTGATTAGTCCCATACAGACACTACATTATGTTTTGTACAACTGATTAGTCCTATAGACACACTACTTTCTTATGTTTTGTACAACTGATTAGTCCCATAGAAATACAACTTCATTATGACAATTTAGAACATTAACAAAGGTTTCAAGTCAGATTAAAAATGATTATATTTCTGTATTTTTCTCTTCCTAACACATCATATCCAGATGTAATTTTACTACTGTTTGTTCCCTTACCATTGAAAAATAATTTCCATAGTACACAATAAAATAATTAATACACTACACAATAAAATCATAAACATACTACACAATAACATCATATATATAGTACACAATAAAATAATTAATACACTACACACTAAAATAATTAATACACTACACAATAAAATCATAAACATACTACACAATAACATCATAAACATGCTACACAATAACATCATAAACATGCTACACAATAAAATAATTAATGCACT
>NW_013800957.1:0-571 GCF_000517525.1 Limulus polyphemus | reverse complement strand
ACAAGATTTAACGATACTGTGCACTGTCAATAAGAAGACACAATATTTTACAATATTGTGTACCGTCAATTAGAAGAATCAAGATTTAACGATACAGTGTACTATCAATAACAAGTCATAATATTTAACGATACTGTGTACTGTCAGTAAGAAGACACAAGAGTTCACAATACTGTGTACTGTCAAAAAGAGGACACAAGATTTAACAATACTGTTTACTGTCAATAAGAAGACACGAGATTTAACAATACTATGTATTATCAATAAGAAGACACAAGACTTAACGATACTATGTACTATCAATAAGAAGACACAAGATTTAAAAATACATTGTACTGTCAATAAGAAGACACAAGATTAAAAATATTGTGTACTGTCAATATGAAGACACAAGATTTAACGATACTCTGTACTGTCAATAAGAAGACAAGAGATTTAACAATACTATGTACCCTCAATAAGAAGACACCGGATTTAACGATACTGTGTACTATCAATACAAGCCACAAGATTTAACGATACTGTGTATTATCAATAAGAACACACAAGATTTAACAATACTGTGTACTGT
>NW_013800956.1:0-885 GCF_000517525.1 Limulus polyphemus | reverse complement strand
CGGTCGACACAAGGACCGTACCCAACTAGCACCACCCGATCTCCTCAAGTTGTTTCTGGGGAATCAGTTTGTAGATGCCATGGACAGTCCACAACGGAAGATACAAGTGAAGCAAGCACACCTCTCTACTATGCAGGATGCAATGGCCAGAGCTCTCGAATTTGAGTCCTACGTTAAGTACAGCACAGAGGTACCAAGGTTGGTACAGTCATCTGGATTCAAGGCCAGAAAAGGTCAGCTTTCAGAGAGGTTTGAGGGACTTTGCTGGCACTGTAACAAACCTGGGCACAAGAGAGTTCAATGCTGGAAACTTCAATACAGAAAATATGCCATGACAGTAAAGGCTGCTACCCAGAAAGGCTGTTGGACCTGTGGGGAGCAAGGACATCTGAGGAGCCAGTGTAAGAAAAATACCACCAATAAGTCAGCTTCAGGAAACCAGTAGTGGTTCCATCGTGAAAGTCCCAACAGCTAAGTGTAAAATGGCAAGCACACATGGTATCTACGTGACAGGGAAGCTGGATGGCCAAAGGTGCAACTTTGTCATAGATTCTGCATCTCAGCAGACCCTTGTGAGCTCCAAGGAGCTGGATAACAAAGGAGTACCAGAAGCTGTACAGAAGCTCTGTGGTGTGGCAGGACATTCTGCAAGGTTGTGGAGACCAGTGTGGGTAACAATCGAGCTCATGGGCATGAAAAATAGACAGAAGGTATACTTGGCTGACATTGAAGACCAATGCATATTAGGAATGGACTATCTACTACCGAGGAAGTGTGTAGTTAACTTCGATAAAATGACAATTGGAAACAACAAAGGCCAGACTCTAGTAAGTGTTGGTACATCCGTTGATCTGCATGTCACAGCACTTAAATCAACTACAATAC
>NW_013800955.1:0-993 GCF_000517525.1 Limulus polyphemus | reverse complement strand
CTTAAGTTGTTTTTGTTGTAGTTGTTTTTTTTTTTTTGCCACTGCATTAATATGTTGGGAAATTACATCTCTACCTCCGGGAGAGAGAGTTTCGCTGGCTTTATGAATTAAAACTTATTTGGAGTTGTCGTGTCGATCCCATAGGAAACATTACAACGTTTAATCTACAAACTCTCTTCCGACGTGACGTTAGAAACGATACAACCTTCCAAAGATCCATTTTATTAAAGAATATGGGTCCTTTGCCGAAATTATAGAAAAAAAAACTAACATAAAATTGGGGGAAAACAAAGTGAAAATTTTGAAACTTTTGTGCCAACTTTTACTTTCCTAGAGGATTCGGAAAAATTATAAATAATTAAACAACTTTTATATTTATTTTTACTGGACGATACCTCGCCAGACAGCAGGTCGCTGGACAACACACTTACTGGACAATACAACCACCAGACAGCAGGTCGCTAGACAACACTTACTGGACAATACACCACCAGACAGCAGGTCGCTAGACAACACTTACTGGACAATACACCACCAGACAGCAGGTCGCTAGACAACACTTACTGGACAATACACCACCAGACAGCAGGTCGCTAGACAACATTTACTGGACAATACACCACCAGACAGCAGGTCGCTAGACAACACTTACTGGACAATACACCACCAGACAGCAGGTCGCTAGACAACACTTACTGGACAATACAACACCAGGCAGCAGGTCGCTAGACAACATTTACTGGACGATACCTCGCCAGACAGCAGGTCGCTAGACAACACTTACTGGACAATACACCACCAGGCAGCAGGTCGCTAGACAACATTTACTGGACAATACACCACCAGACAGCAGGTCGCTGGACAACACTTACTGGACAATACACCACCAGACAGCAGGTCGCTAGACAACATTTACTGGACGATACCTCGCCAGACAGCAGGTCGCTAGACAACATTTACTGGACAATACACCACCAGACAGCAGGTCGCTGG
>NW_013800954.1:0-550 GCF_000517525.1 Limulus polyphemus | reverse complement strand
TGGTGTTAACATATTGATCAGATATGGATGTTGTGGTGTTAACATATTGATCAGATATGGATGTTGTGGTGTTAACATATTGGCCAGATATGGATGTTGTGGTGTTAACATATTGGCAGGTAACGCATTTCTTCCTGTGACAACAGGCTGTACCCGGATTCACACTAGGGATAGATTTCTGGATGACACTGTGGACTAATGTTTCTATTGTGTCTATAACTGACAAGAGGGCGTTCTTTGAAAATTTCCGAAATTATGACGTCGTCAATGGCTGTTAATATTCATCTTCTCTTTTTGAAATATTTTTAGACTTCTCTTTTTAAAATAATGAATATAACAATGAGAACACTACAACAATAAATCATAGTTCATTGTTACATTACAGTGATAGTGAATTGATACCCTCTCTTGCTCTGGGAGTTTAGGTTATTTATCTTAAGATAATTCGTGGAACAAAGAAATGTTTATTTCATGGAGATATTGTATAATTATATATATGCAGTGAACACTGCTAGGGTAGTCTTATGGCTGCAGGTATTGTATAATTAGG
>NW_013800953.1:0-550 GCF_000517525.1 Limulus polyphemus | reverse complement strand
ATTAGTGAACACAAGTTTATTAACCAGTATGTAAAGTTTATTAATTAGTGGACTCAAGTTTATTGTTGAGAAAGCAAAATTTAATATATTGTAAGCAAAGTTTATTAACTAGTAAACCCAAGTTTATCAATTAGTGGACAGAAGTTTATTAACCATTATGTAAAGTTTATTTATTAGTGAACACAAGTTTATTAACCATTATGTAAAGTTTATTTATTAGTGGACACAAGTTTATTAACCAGTATGTAAAGTTTATTTATTAGTGAACACAAGTTTATTAACCAGTATGTAAAGTTTATTTATTAGTGAACACAAGTTTATTAACCAGTATGTAAAGTTTATTTATTAGTGAACACAAGTTTATTAACCAGTATGTAAAGTTTATTTATTAGTGAACACAAGTTTATTAACCAGTATGTAAAGTTTATTTATTAGTGAATACAAGTTTATTAACCAGTATGTAAAGTTTATTAATTAGTGGACTCAAGTTTATTAACCAGTATGTAAAGTTTATTAATTAGTGGACTCAAGTTTATTGTTGAGAAAGCAA
>NW_013800952.1:0-550 GCF_000517525.1 Limulus polyphemus | reverse complement strand
GGTACCGATGTTGGTACAGTTGTCAGTCAAATATTCTGGAAGTGTATGCCCTTTCTTCACAGCTGTATTCCTTGCTTTAACATTGACTGGCTCTACCTCCTGGCACACACCAAACAATGCACGTTCCTTAAGTGTCTGTTCACATTTAGAGAAATTGGCCACTTTTATAGGTACTACTTGATGGCCTGCCACAAGTGACCTTCCAATCTTCAAATCCGCTGGCCTGGATGGATCTTCCACTGCTTCTACAAGCATTGGGCCTCCATGGGGATGTTCTTTTATCCTACCCCAAATTATCTTCTCTGACATAGGGGTATTGTTGTTGATTTAAGTGCTGTGACATGCAGATCAACGGATGTAGCAACAATTACTGGAATCTGGCCTTTTTTGTTTCCAATCGTCATTTTATCGAAGTCAATCACACACTTCTTCAGTCTTTAATGTCAGCCAAGTATACTTTCTGTCTGTTTTTCATGCCCATGAGCTCGATAGTTACCCACACTGGTCCCCACAACCTTGCAGAATGTTCTGTCACTCCACAGAGCTTCAC
>NW_013800951.1:0-550 GCF_000517525.1 Limulus polyphemus | reverse complement strand
ATACAGAAGCTCTGTGGTGTGACAGGACATTATGCAAGATTGTGGGGACCAGTGTGGGTAACTATTGAGCTCATGGGCATGAAGGACAGACACAAAGTATACTTGAATGACATTGAAGACCAATGTATATTAGGGTTGGACTACTTATTACCGAGAAAGTGTGCAGTTAACTTCAATAAAATGACGTTTGGGAACAATAAAGGCCAAATTCCGGTAAGTGTTACTGCATTTGTTGATTTGCATGTCACAGCACTTAAGTCAACTACAATACCCCTATGTCAGAGAATATAATTTGGGAAAGAATAAAAGAACATCCCCAAGGAAGCTCGATGCTTGTGGAAGCAGTAGAAGACCCATCCAGGCCAGTGAATGTGAAGATTGGAAGGTCACTTGTGGCAGGTCATCAAGTAGTACCCATAACAGTGGCTAATTTCTCTAAATGTGAACAGACACTTAAGGAAGGGGCATTGTTGGGTGTGTGTCAGGAGGTAGAGCCAGTCAATGTTAAGGCAAGAAATACGACCATAAAGAAAGGACATCCTCTCCCAGA
>NW_013800950.1:0-749 GCF_000517525.1 Limulus polyphemus | reverse complement strand
TCTACAGTGTGTCTTGGTGATCACTAAATCTTACTACATCTACAGTGTGTCTTGGTGATCACTAAATCTTACTACATCTGCAGTGTGTCTTGGTGATCACTAAATCTTATTACACCTAGTGTGTCTTGGTGATCACTAAATCTTACTACATCTACAGTGGGTCTTGTTGATCACTAAATCCTACTACATCTACAGTTGGTCTTGTTGATCGCCAAATCTTACTACACCTAGTGTGTCTTGGTGATCACTAAAACATACTACATCTACAGTGTGTCTTGGTGATCACTAAATCTTACTACATCTGCAGTGTGTCTTGGTGATCACTAAATCTTACTACATCTGCAGTGGGTCTTGGTGATCACTAAATCTTATTACACCTAGTGTGTCTTGGTGATCACTAAATCTTACTACATCTACAGTGTGTCTTGGTGATCACTAAAACATACTACATCTACAGTGTGTCTTGGTGATCACTAAATCTTACTACATCTACAGTGGGTCTTGTTGATCACTAAATCTTATTACACCTAGTGTGTCTTAGTGATCACTAAAACATACTACATCTACAGTGTGTCTTGGTGATCACTAAAACATACTACATCTACAGTGTGTCTTGGTGATCACTAAATCTTACAACATCTGCAGTGTGTCTTGGTGATCACTAAATCTTACTACATCTGCAGTGTGTCTTGTTGATCACTAAATCTTATTACACCTAGTGTGTCTTGGTGATCACTAAAACATACTAC
>NW_013800949.1:0-549 GCF_000517525.1 Limulus polyphemus | reverse complement strand
TAAGACCGCCAAGAAGTGACGGCAACAATGTAATTGAATTGTAGACAGAGATAGAGACGGACAATTGAGTCAAGCGCGTGAGACGTTCGTTGTGAATTATAGCGTTTGTTTAAGTTATAGCGTGACTGGGGAAATTAAGTGTATTGCAAAGTTGTATTGAGAAAGAATAAACTAGTTTTATTTAAGAAAGGACTTGTGTCGCTAAAGTTTCATCGGAAAGAAGTTATACGGGAAATTAACTAACGACCAGAGACGTAACAAAATGGTGTCAGAAAGTGGGATAAAAAAAAAGAAGATGGAAACGAGAAGCGGCAAATCAAACTACAGCTTAGCAGATTTGATGGCAGCAATACAAGAACAGCAAAATAAACAAGAAGAGAAACAACAGCAGTTGCAAGAAAACCTGCAACAGTGGTAGCTGGAACAGCAAAATAAACAAGAGAGACTACAGCAGTGGTTGGAGGAGAAAGAAAATGGCCAAAAAGAGAGACTACAGCAGTGAATGGAAGAGAAAGAAAATAAACAAAAAGAAAGTCTTCAACAATTGAA
>NW_013800948.1:0-549 GCF_000517525.1 Limulus polyphemus | reverse complement strand
AAAAGAAATTGACGTGGATAGAATTTTCGGAATAAAGCTCAACTAACCTCATTTATTCCTACTTGCTCTTACACCAACTCTAATAGCAGCCTGATGATGACTCCAGTAAAAAATGACAACAGTGGACTGTTGTAAGTATTCAAAGAACTTAAAAAACTATAAGAAAAAGATGTGAGGCCTAATCTATAGTTTGATTTACTTTTTTTCACCATGTTATGCAGGTTTCGGGGAATTTCACCTGCTTCAGGAACACTGGGTAAAAGGAAATCGAATGAATAAGACTAGACTTCATAAAGTGGTGTAGGGTATACATTATTCCTGGTTTAATAATTCAGATATCGTAACAATATATCGTTTATCCTCTGACCTAAAGTAACATAATCGAGTATAAATGAAAGATAAACATAAACACATCAGAATATAATGCAGTGAACCATAAGTTGTGTATAATATTTTCAACCATAATAGCTAAACTATTAGTAAGAAAAGAGTATTCGAGTTATGTATTTATGAAGAAGTGCTCATTCATTCCCTTGTTTTCAGAAGAGT
>NW_013800947.1:0-908 GCF_000517525.1 Limulus polyphemus | reverse complement strand
TATTATTCCTTAAAATAAACTACTAAAAAATGTGAACAACTTCTTATGCATTAGCTCGTATAGTCCAGAGTTATTGTTTTTTAAAAACAAAATACTGAAAGCCTGAATAACTTACTGTGCATTAGCTCGTATAGTCCAGGGTTATTGTTTTTTAAAAACAAAATACTGAAAGCCTGAATAACTTACTGTGCATTAGCTCGTATAGTCCAGGGTTATTGTTTTTGAAAACAAAATACTAAAAGTCTGAATAACTTACTGTGCATTAGTTCACATGATCCAGAGTTACTGTTTTTTAAAAACAAAATACTAAAAGCCTGAATAACTTACTGTGCATTAGCTCGTATAGTCCAGAGTTATTGTTTTTTAAAACAAAATACAAAAAGTCTGAATAACTTACTTTGGATTTATCTCATATGGCTCAGCATAGTTGTTTACCAAAAATAAAATAATAATTTACTATTATTTAACCAATATGATTTAGTAGGATCTTGTTTTGAAATGATGTTTTAAAGATAATAACCACAGAAGAGGCTTAACTTCTTTTATCGCTTTAATCTTGATAATTTAGAAACAGTAAACGTCAAAATCATCAGTTGTTAATTCGTCTTAACAATAACAAAAAATGTTACATAAAACACGGACATTCACTAAATTTCCAACTCCACAAGATTAAAACTTATATTAGACTTAAAATTAAGTTATGCATTTTAAAAAGTGTATTCGAAATTATTTTCAAAAGATACCGAGGTTGGGCGTGTTTATTTTTCAACATAGACTATGGGCCCCGGCATGGCCAGGTGGTTAGGGCGCTCGACTTGCATTCTGTGGGTCACGGGTTCGAATCCCCGTCACACCAAACACGCTCGCCCTTTCAGCCGTGGGTCGTTATAATGTGACGTTCAATCATA
>NW_013800946.1:0-550 GCF_000517525.1 Limulus polyphemus | reverse complement strand
TAAACTCAGTCCACTAAAGATGAGACAAGATGACTTCGGGTGCCTTAAGGTAAGTTGTAAATCCAGGAAAACACAGTCCACTAAAGATGAGAAAAATAGAGATTGTGTATGTATGTGAAATACTGACTGGAATCTATTTGACTTGATAACAAGAAACAACTGTTAACGTATGTGAAGTATTGACTGGAGTGTATTTGACTTGATAACAAGAAACAACTGTTGACTGGAATGTATTTGATTTATAATAACCAACATCTGTTAACATGTGAAGTGTTGACTGGAGTGTACTTGACTTGATAACAAGAAACAACTGTTGGCTGAAATGTCTTTGATTTATAATAACAAACATCTGTTAACATGTGAAGTGTTGACTGGAGTGTATTTGACTTGATAACAAGAAACAACTGTTGACTGGAATGTATTTGATTTATAATAAACATCTTTTAACATGTGTGAAGTGTTGACTGGAATGTATTTGACTTGATAACAACAAACATTTGTTAACATGTGTGAAGTGTATTTACTTGATAACAAGAAACAACTGTTAACA
>NW_013800945.1:0-1592 GCF_000517525.1 Limulus polyphemus | reverse complement strand
TAACTTAAGGCAGTATACTATGGTATTATAACATTCTATACAAGTTAAGGCAGTATGCTTTGGTATTATAACATTCTATATAACTTAAGGCAGTATACTATGGTATTATAACATTCTGTACAACTTAAGGCAGTATGTTGTGGTGATATAACATTCTATATAACTTAAGGCAGTATACTATGGTATTATAACATTCTATACAACTGAAGGCAGTATACTATGGTATAATAACAATCTATACAACTTAAGGCAGTATACTATGGTATTATAACATTCTATACAAGTTAAGGCAGTATACTATGGTATTATAACATTCTATACAAGTTAAGGCAGTATACTATGGTATTATAACAATCTATACAACTTAAGGCAGTATTATAGAATGTTATATCACCACAACATACTGCCTTAAGTTCTTTAGAATGTTATAATACCATAGCATACTGCCTTAAATTGCATAGAATGTTATAATACCATAGTATACTGCCTTAAGTTGTATAGATTGTTATAATACCATAGTATACTGCCTTAAGTTGTATAGATTGTTATAATACCATAGTATACTGCCTTAAGTTGTATAGATTGTTATAATACCATAGTATACTGCCTTAAGTTTTATAGATTGTTATTATACCATAGTATACTGCCTTAAGTTGTACAGATTGTTATAATACCATAGCATACTGCCTTAACTTGTATAGAATGTTATATCACCATAGTATACTGCCTTAAGTTGTATAGATTGTTATAATACCATAGTATACTGCCTTAAGTTGTATAGATTGTTATAATACCATAGTGCAGAGAATGTTTCATAGATGGCAGCACCAATGCGTAAGCAGGTAGATTTATATTGATTTATTTCCAATAAATACTTTATTGCTTTACAAATGTGACAATGTTTGGAATTATCATCCTACGTCGTGTTTTATAAGCGGTGTTAAAATATAGAAGATTTTTTATGAACGAAACAACTGAATTAAAATGTTAAGTTAAGTTTTGTATAGAATGTTATATCACCATAGTATACTGCCTTAAGTTCTCTTGTTATATTTTTAATACACACCTCATTCATTTCTGCGAAAAATTCAACAATATTCTTGCTATACATTATCAGTTTAAACATTTTACAGAGTATAATGCCCTTTTAAATCACTTTCACATTTGTACTTTAATTATTTTAGAAATTGTTTAAAGTAATAAACATCCTGGTGACACTTTTTACATAACTAACACTACCCAAGATATTTATATCGATAAAATAGTGCAAGGGAATTTAAAAGTAGCGCCATCTGTTGTCACATTAAAATATTATAACACGAATAAAAACATACGCATCTGCTTTTTTGAAGAGCAGACCAAATCGACCTATATAAAAGTCTGTGCACCAATTTTGACTATATTCTTTTGAACTTTAAAAATGGCGTCAGTTCGCATATTTTAATAGCTTGAGTTCTCCGGACAGCCGCTAGATAACGCTTTGGAAATCTGAAACTTCTTCTTGATCCGTTTTGATGAAATATTCTAGAGCTACATAAGTAATTTCACAAAAGAAATTTAATAGAATGCCCCTAAGTAGCAGCTATTATAGA
>NW_013800944.1:0-824 GCF_000517525.1 Limulus polyphemus | reverse complement strand
TGTTGTATGTTCGTGTAACTAATTCTATATAAATATAATAGTACCGTCTGTTGTATGTTCGTGTAACTACTTCTATATAAATATAATAGTACCGTCTGTTGTATGTTCGTGTAACTACTTCTATATAAATATAATAGTACCGTCTGTTGTATGTCCATGTAACTACTTCTATATAAATATAATAGTATGTTGTATGTTCGTGTAACTACTTCTATATAAATATAATAGTACTGTCTGTTGTATTTTATATTTATATAGAAGTAGTTACATGGACCAGTACTGTCCGTTATACGTCCATGTAACTACATCTATATAAATATAATAATACTGTCTGCTGTACGTCCATGTAACTACTTCGTAGGGTGTGGATGGATCTTCACCATAATTGATATGGAGGTTCATTAGGTCCATGGGGAGATATATACAGATTTTCAGTTCTGCGGTTTTTACCAATACTTCGCCCCCTGTTGATGGACATTCACCAAATTTGGCATGGAAGTTGTTTGGGTCCATGTAGAGATACATGCAAGATTACAGCAGTTTATTATTATTTATTACAATTACATACAAGAGAATCATACTTTATGTACTAAGATAACCTTTCAGAGAACGAGTACTCCAGCTAGTTATAAACATTCCTGTTATTTACGGGTTATTTATTAATACTCTACAAGACGATTTAATTGAATATGTGTTGGTTTTAACTCACCATTAAATTGTTGCATCGTATGATACAGAATAATAAATTAGTTATTAATTAGATGAGCGTATGGCAAGTTAAAACAAAAGTAAAACGTTGACCGTTAATCTGGAACATTAATACC
>NW_013800943.1:0-551 GCF_000517525.1 Limulus polyphemus | reverse complement strand
ACTAGTATTTTATAACTTTTATTTATGGTCTTTTTAGTCCTTCTTCCTACTATATTTTGTCAACTGTTTATAACGGTCTTTTAGTCCTCCTTCAACTAGATTTTGTTGACATTTTTAAGGGTCCTTTTAGTCCGTTTTCCACCAGATTTTGTTGACTTTTAAAACGAGTCTTTAGTTTTTCTTCCACTAGAGTTTATCGACGTTCATAACTGTCTTTTTAGGCTTTCATAGACTAGATGTTTTCGACTCTGATAACGGTCATTTAAGCCTTTCATACACTATATTTTAATAACTTTTATAATGGTCTTTTTAATCCTTTAAAACTAGATTTTTTCGACTTTGATAACGGTATTTTTAGCCCTTTTTCCACTTGATTTTCTTGACTTTTATAACGGGTTTTTAGTTTTTTTTTCTACTAGATTTTGTCGACTTTCTTTACTGTCTTTCAAAGACTTCTTAGACTAGATTTTTTTTTACTTTGATAACGGTATTTTAGTCTTTCTTACAATAGATTTTAATGATCTTCATAATTATCTTTTAGTCCTTCTTGC
>NW_013800942.1:0-550 GCF_000517525.1 Limulus polyphemus | reverse complement strand
GTATATATATGCATAAAATTTTTCAAATAAATTGTGTTACATCTAAAGCGTACAGGCGATCACTCAGCACTGTATAGCTCTGACGAAATTATAATATAACCTACAATTTATTTATCGTACACGTAGATGTACGCGCCAACAATGTTCTATTATATCAATGTAAAATTATACTATTTGTACAAAAGTACAAACGGTATCATTTTAAAGTGGAAATGTCTGCGGTTATAGCTTCCAAAAACATTGAGGATATTCCTTCTATCAGACATAATTAAAACAACAGATGCAGAGCTAGCCAGCACGTAACCTAAAATAAAAAAGGGGGGGTAGGATCTGGGTGCTAGAACCCACAACGTCCCAGATCCCACTATTACTCACCGTCTATAGCCGGTTATGGTTAAAATAGTTATCCCTAAAAACCATAAAAATATAAATAAGATATTAAACCGCCTTGATTTCTATCGAAGAACATCATCCAACATTCTTCCTAGTGTAGTTACTACATGATATTTAAATTACGAAATATACAACCTTATTGTATATTTCTAATAGT
>NW_013800941.1:0-1336 GCF_000517525.1 Limulus polyphemus | reverse complement strand
ATTTGTTATATTCACTAGTTCGTTCCACAGTATCATGCGAAGTTTCACCTTCCTACAATGCGTTTTAAGGGAGTTATGGCAGGTTTTGCGTTTTTTACCAGTACTTTGCCCCATTTAGACGAATCTTTTTGAATTTTTTAATGAAGGTTCACGTCAACCTTGTGAAATTACACACAAAACTTGGACCCTCTGGTAACAACAAATCGAGAAACAATCGTTAACAAAAAGCTTCACTGCAGTACACATACGTTTTAATGGAAGCCAATAAAAGAGTAACATAAAACGACCACAAAATTCGTAAAACTAAAACTAGAAATCTAGGTGTACCTACATACCAAATTTGGCGAAGAACCATCAATTCACCATAACTCCCTTAAAACGAATAGTAGGAGAGTGAAACTCTGTATGTAACTGCGTAACGATAAAGTGTACTTACATACCAAATTTGGCGTAGAACCATCAATTCATATGTAGGTACACTTTATCGTTACGCAGTTACATGCAGAGTTTCACCTTCCTACTATTCGTTTTAAGGGAGTTATGGAAGGTTTTTCGTTTTGTACCAGTACTTCGTTCCTTTTGGACGAATCTTCTCGAATTTTGTTATGAACGTTCGTTGCGTACTTGCGTATTTACATGAAAATTCGAGAAGATTCGTCCAAAAGTTATGAACGTTCGTTGCGTACTTGCGTATTTACATGCAAAATTCTAGTTTTGTATTATCATTTCTGCGACTTTTCTGGTCCATTTTGTTACTACTCTATTGGCTTTCTGAAAGAGTATGTGTACTGCAGTGAAGCTTTTTGATATTGCTCTGTTATAGATGTCTTGCTATCAGAGGGTTCTATATTGACGGATCTTAACCAAATTTGATTTGTAGATTCATTACTTCGTTCCACAGTATCTTGCGAAGTTTCACCTTCCTGCTATGCGTTTTAAAGGAGTTATAGCAGGTTTTGCGTTTTGTACCAGTACTTCGCTCATTTTGGACGAATCTTTTTGAATTTTTTAATGAAGGATCACGTCAACCTTGCGAAATTACATACAAAACTCTAGATTTCTAGTTTTAAATTTACGAATTTTGTGGTCGTTTTATGTTACCCTTTTATTGGCTTCCATTAAAACTTATGTGTACTGCAGTGAAGCTTTTTGTTAACGATTGTTTCTCGATTTGTTGTTACCAGAGGGTCCTGAATTGATGGTTCTTCGCCAAATTTGGTACGTAGGTACACTTTATCGTTTTGCAGTGACATGCAGAGTTTCACCTTCCTACTATTCGTTTTAAGGGAGTTATGGAAGGTTTTTCGTTTTGTACCAGTACTTCGTTCCTTTTGGA
>NW_013800940.1:0-550 GCF_000517525.1 Limulus polyphemus | reverse complement strand
GGTTATAAGTTAAGTAACTATAGTTACTCCTAGTTGTTGATGGAGTAGTGTAACCAAGTAAGGCTAAAGACGAGTAGGTTGGTTATAAATTCAGTAACTAGAGTTACACCTTCGTGTTCATGGAGCAGTTGTACCAAGTAAGGCTAAAGACGAGTATGTTGGTTATAAATTCCGTAACTAGAGTTACACCTAGATGTTCATGGAGTAGATGTACCAAGTAAGGCTAAAGAAGAGTATGGTGGATATAAATTCAATTACTCGAGTTACAACTAGGTGTTCGTGGAGTTGTTGTACCAAATAACGCTAAAGATGAAAATGGGGTTACACATTCGGTAACTAGAGTAACACCTAGGTGGTCATGGAGTAGTTGTACCAAGTAACCCTAGAGATGAGTATGGTGGTTATGAATTCGGAAACTAAAGTTACACCTACATGTTCATGGAGTACTTGTACCAAGTAAGGCTAAAGATGAATATGATGGTTATAAATTCGATAACTAGAGTTACACCTAAGTGTTCTTGGAGTTGTTGTACCAAGTAAGGCTAACGAT
>NW_013800939.1:0-826 GCF_000517525.1 Limulus polyphemus | reverse complement strand
GTGTGGTCGCACTTAAAAACTTCTGCTGATTCCATGAAGCTGTGTCATGATAAAAGATCTACTGAAGTCAGCTTTGTACCAGGAGACAAGGTGTGGTTGTATAATCCCAGGAAGACCAAAGGGAAGTCTCCTAAGTCATCATCCATGGGAAGGCCCATATGACATAGTGGATCGTCTCTCAGACGTGACTTTCCGGATAAATGTGGTCGGCGAGGTAAGCCAAAAGTGGTGCATGCCAACAGGCTTTGGCGTTATCACAGTCCAGGACATTTCAGTTGGAACGAAAAGAACAACAGAACAAATTATGCTGCTGAAGACGTGTCACCTGAAAAAGCCACTGTTTAAAAAGAAACTCTACCCGGTTTAGAGAGCGAAAACAGTGAAGCCGTTAATGAAGTTACTACCACTAATGTGATTGCTACCGATAATGGGATATTTTCTGATGGAGAAGATGAATCCCACGTGAAGCAGAAACCAATGAGACAGAGACCAGTACAAAAGAAGAAATGTTTCGGTAAAATTAAGACTTTTTTTTTATCATTTTTAAAATTCTGTACATTTAATTAAGTTGTTGTTAATTATCTATTGGTTTAATGTAAGTGGCTATTGTTGGGACGAGGGGCAATGTTACAACAGCGGAAGTCACGTAACGCTTCTGAGTTTCTGAATGATCGGGGAAGTCCAAATGTGATCGAGATGCCCTCTTCGTTGGTACATAATCCTGGCAGAGAAAGCCAGCGGAAATGAATGAAGAGAGAGCAGTAGTTACTGTGAGTTCCGGTTAATTTATGATTCTGTTAGTTTCGAGCTAGTGAGCCGTAAAGTG
>NW_013800938.1:0-550 GCF_000517525.1 Limulus polyphemus | reverse complement strand
CAGAACAAATGACGCTGCCGAATACGTGCCACCTGACGAAGCCACCGTCGAAAAAGAAACTCTACTCAGTTTTGAGGAAGGAAACGGTGAAGCTCTTGGTGAAGTTACTACCACTGATGTGACTGTTACCGATGATGGGACATTTACTGATGAAGCAGATGAACCCCACATAAAGCAGAAGCCAACAAGACGGAGACCAGTACGGAAGAAGATACGTCCCGTAAAATTAAGAGACTTTGTCGAATTGTAATTTTGTGTTCGTAATTCTGTACAGTTAATTAAGTTATTGTTAATTGTTATTGGTTTATTATATGTGGTTATTGTTCGGGACGAACAATATTAAGGAGGGGGCAGTGTTGCGTCATCGAGTCACATGACTACTGTGACGCAACGTTTCTAGAACTATCATGTACTTTGGCGAATGTTCTAGTTCTTACTAGATATAGGGTAGGCTGGTATATAAAAGAGGGGAATGTAATGTCTGGGTAGATAGGGTGTAATTGATCTGCGGTCAGAAGTATTATTGACGTTCGTTGATATAGCGCGATTG
>NW_013800937.1:0-550 GCF_000517525.1 Limulus polyphemus | reverse complement strand
GGTACAACTGGACACTGGGACAGGAACTGGCAAAGTTTTGTAATAGCCGCCAAGATGACTGGGATGTCTCACTCCCTCCACTGTTGATGGCCTATAAGACAGCAGAGCATGAAACCACTGGATACACTCCAGCAAAGTTGATGTTTGATCAGGAACTTTGGTTGCCAGTGGATCTGTTAACAGGACGCCCACCATATGAACAGTTGCCTGAGGATGTGTCAGAGTTTGTGAAAGTGTTATCGGAAAGGATGGATGATATTCACCATCAAGTGCATTCAAACTTTAAAACGTCTGCTGATTCGATGAAGTTATCTTATGATAAGAGACCTACTGAAGTCAGCTTTGAACCAAGAGACAAGGTGTGGTTGTATAATCCCAGGAAGACCAAAGGAAAGTCTCCTAAGTTGTCTTCTCCATGGGAAGGCCCATATGACATAGTGGATCGTCTCCCAGACGTGACTTTCCGGATAAAATGCGGTCAGTGAGGTAAGCCAAAAGTGGTGCATGCCAACAGGCTTTGGCGTTATCACGGTCCAGGACATTTCAGTTG
>NW_013800936.1:0-550 GCF_000517525.1 Limulus polyphemus | reverse complement strand
CTCTCTGACTGCAGTTCAATTACTCACTACCTAAACACTTTTTCCCATCACGTTGTGACCATCCTATATATACCAGACTACCCCCAATCTAGTAAATGCTAGGGCATTCACGAAGGAACAGGATATTTCTAGAAAACGGGTGGCGTGATACTAGTCACGTGACCTTGCTGACGCAACACTGCGAGATGTGGAAGAATGGTGCAGAACATGCAGTACATGTTGTGCTTAAAGGGGACCCAAGCATAAGGCACGTGCTCAAATGAATTTACATCAAGTTGGCGAACCAATGGAAAGAGCAGCCATTGACATTGCTGGTTCTCTGCTCCAAACTCGTGCTGGAAACAAGTACATTTGTGTGGTGATGGATTATTTCACCAAGTGGCCTGAGGCATATGCAATACTAAATCAGGAAGCTACAACTGTAGCTTCAGCTATTAGTGATTTCTTCTTCAGATTTGGTATGTCAAACGAACTGCATTCAGATCAAGGCCGTAGCTTCGAATCAGCTGTGTTCCAAGAATGCTGCAAGTTGTTTGGCATTCGAAAGACT